>NC_041391.1:407963281-407964292 GCF_002162155.2 Triticum dicoccoides | reverse complement strand
AAGCACACGAGTAGTTTACCCAGCTTCGAAGCTCTCCGGAGAGATAACACTCCTACTGCTGCTTGTCTGATTGTATTATGTTCTTGCTCGAGAGAGAGCTAAGTGTTTTTCTGGCTTCCGAATGAACCGAACCTCCTCTACGTTGTGCATGGGCCTCCTTTTATATGCTCAAGGGGTCACCGACAGGTGGCAACGCAGAGAAGGGTAAAAGTGGAAAAGGGGTTGCGGTTGGTACAACCACTTGCACAGTGTATCCTACCTAACCCTGACGGCAGGGGACAAAGGCAGTAAATGCCCGTCTGCGTCGCCCAAACAGTGCAGAAAGGTACCGTCAGGGGCGCCACCGCTTGCCACGATGGCGATCTTGTCAGCATCGCATGCCACTGCGCACCGCTGGCTGCACAGCCTTCCGCCACGCGCGCCTGGAAAGGCCCCCAGGGCGACACGTTGGTGGATGCGCTGGAGCGTGGGCACAGAGTGACCGCTTGCCGCGGCAAGTGCCTTGCCGCGGTCGTCGTCTTGTCGCGCCCGGGAGCTTGTCGCTCGCCGGGCCTTGCTGGGACGCGTGGCACATCGCGGCAAGTTCCCTGAGATGCCTTGGTTGGCCTTCCCGACAAGCTCCTCTTGCTGGGGCCTTGTCTCCTTGACTTGAACACTTTGTTCTTGAATGGCTCCAAAGGAGCCACGGAGGATCTTGGCGGTCACCCGGCAAGCCTTTGCCGCGGGGCGCTGCAACTGCCCGTGCACAAGTTCGGGGTACTAGGGTACCCCTATTCTAGTACACCGACAGGAGCCCCCGGGCCTGGGCCACACACGGTGCCGAGCGCTGTTGGGCCAGGCCCAAAACAGGGCACGGGCACACGCGGCCTGGTCCACGCCGTATCCACCGCGCCCTCCCCCAACAGCACGCGTCGAATGCGGCATCGTGGGGGAGATCGTGGGTGGTTTCTTTATTTGGAAGGGCGAAACATCCGCCCCCTCCCTCTTTATAAGCAGGGGAAACAGGGGCAG
>NC_041391.1:407921316-407962951 GCF_002162155.2 Triticum dicoccoides | reverse complement strand
CTTCTCGAAGCCGAGAGAGAGCAGCGCTCCTCCCCCCGTTGCCACCAGCATCACCAATGCCGCCAATCTCCCCCACCACCTTCGCCATGGCTCCAAAAGCCGACAAGGGGAAGGGCGTGAAGTCGGCCGAGGCGCAGCGGCTCGCGGCGCTGCGGAAGGAGCGTGCGATCTTCTCCCCCCAGCTCGGCGCGAAGGAGCTGAGGGAGTACTTCTACCTCTTCTGGTCGACGGAGACGCGAGCGCATCCGCGCACGAGGGTACTCCCGGCCGCCACTTCGGAACAGGCTCCAAACGGGTACCCATTATTCGCGCTGTTCTTCTATTGCGGGCTCTGCCCGCCCTTCTCGGAGTTCTTCTGCGACATAATGAACACCTACGGGCTCCGCCTCCTTGATTTCACTCCCAACACCGTTTTGACCATGGCAGTTTTCGCACATTTGTGCGAAAACTTTGTTGGAGTCCATCCCAATGTAGCCCTTTTCCGCCACTTCTTCATGCCTCGGGTCGAGAGAGGAGAGCCGCTTGCCGGAGGGATCTCCTGGATCTCGAGAGTCGGCAAAAAGGAAGCATATCTGGAGGGTGAGCTCCGCAGCAAGTGGGAGGAGTGGAGAGCGGAGTGGTGTTGGATCGTCGAGGAAAACCCGCAGCCATTCACTGCCCTGCGCCAAGCCCCCATAGTGCATGGTAATGATTGGAGCAACGTGGCCCCGGAAGACGAGAGGCCGAAGATCGCCATCACCAGGATCCTTCACCTCAGGCTTGCCGGGCTCACTGTAGGCGCTGTCGGTGCAGATTTCCTTCGCCGCCGCATCGCGCCCCTGCAGGAGAGGGGGAGACCCGCCTGGGAGTTCAAGAACTCGGCGGATATCATGAGGCTGCGCCCGGGCCTCAACTTCAACTTCACCATCCTGGAGCTGGATGTGATGCTCCTGGAGTTGTTCAAACGAGATCCCCAACATCCATTCACGCTGCCGAGGACCGTCGTTCCGCTGTGCAACAATTCGTCGCTTGACCGGATCCACGCGATGATGCCGTTGTGCGATTCACACGGAAACGCCCCAACTTGGCAAGAACCTGCGGATGACGTCGTGCAAGCGTTCTTCGACGACTTGGTAGAAGTGCCAGTCCGCGCCGACGAACAGAAGAGCCTCACCCGCGACACTACCGACGCGGAGCTACAGCGCATCGCCACTAGGGCGGAAGAGGCTGCGGCAGCAGCTGCCGCGGGCGCATTTGGGTTCACCATGGAGGAGGGAGAGGCAGCAAAGGCGGAAAGCCTTGCCGAGCGCGAGGAGTTTGCCGGCGAGGAAGATCTTGCCGGCTCTGAAGCTGAGCCGAGCGAGCCCGGCGAGGAAGAGCCCGAGCCTTCAGACAGCTTGCCGCAGGCGGAGCCCCCAGCCCCGCCAAGAAGGCGTCTCCGCAGAGCCGGGGACGTAGCGGGGCGGCAAACAAGCCAACAGCCACCCAGCCGTGCGACACGCTCTACCGCGGCAAGCAATGTTGCCGCGGGAGCGCCTCATGCTGCTGCGGCAACTGGAGCGGGATCCTCCCGGTCCACCGCCCCCGCTCCTGCCAAGCGGGCGAGGGAGCCTACTCGCCGCACCGGAGGCGAGCCGGACTTCGATCTTTCCACGCTCAGCTCCAATGACGAAGAAGAAGAGTAAGATCCCCTTGTTGTCCTCGTTGTTCTTCAATTATTGCTATCTTGTTGCTTTCGTCTTGTATCTGACTTGCTTCGATCTGGATCCGTTCCTTTGCAGGACGCTGGCCCAGAGAGCGGCGAAGAGAGCCAAGGCCTTGGTGATTGTCATCGAAGATGATCCCACCGTGTCAGCAGAGGGTGTGTCCGAGACCACCTTGACGGACCCGGCAGCTACTCCCCAAAGCAGCCCCCAGCGCAGCCCCCAACGTAAGTACACGATTTGCTTCTTGCTGACAGGCGCTCATGGGTGCTCTTTCTTTGCTGATATCTTAACTGTTGGATTTGCGTAGGAGGAGAGCAGCTTCACCAGGAGGGCCCGGAAGCCGCTCCCGAAGCGCCATCTGCTTCAACTACGCCGCCAAGGGAGGATCCCCCGGCAAGGGAGCGTTCTCCGGCAAGGGAGAATTCTCCGGCAAGGGGCAGTTCTCCGGCAAGGGACAACACCAGTGACCCTGCGGTGGTTGAGCCCGCAACCGCAGATCTCAGCTCAGGTAATCCACTTGCTTAAGAACTTCCCTCGGGTTTTTCTTCTTCTGATTTTCTCTTTGAGTATTTGCTTGATTCTCCTCCTTCTTCCGTGCATCAGATCCACCTGCCGCGGAGCCAATGGAAACCGAGGCCGCCGGCGAGGAGAACGCGCGCAGCAACGCCGACGACGCCGGTGCCACCGAAGGAGAAGCCCGCGCTGACGAGCCCGCCGGAGAAGAGGCCGCCAAGGCTGCTGCCGCAGAAGCAGGCGAGGGGTCTGACAATCGCACTGACGGCCCCGAGGCCGTAGGAGCGCCAGGCGCTGCATCGACCGCCGATCCCTCTGCCGCTGCTGCAGCGTCAAGCTCTGAAGAGCCCCAGCCCGGCGCCTATCTGAAGGCCGGCGATGGCATCTTCATCAAGCTTCCCTGGGCGTCAAGCTCCAGGGCGCCGGTCGAAGGGGAGAATTTCGATGAAGAGCTGCTCGCCTCCGCTGGGCTGTTATTGGTTTATGCGCCAAGCAGCAGCAATGGCGAGCCTGAGGAGGAGCAGCTGCTGCGGAAGCTGCTGTCACTCTACCGCGCCCGACAAGCCAAGCTGGCTTCCCGGGAAGCACTTGTCGCGAAGGCGGGAGTGGATATGGAGAAGCGCGCGGAGGAGCTCCGGGGCCTCAACCAGGAAGCTCTCCGGTCCCTGGCACAGGAGCAGGAGCGACTCGCCGAGGAGCGTACGGCCTTCCTTCTCGAGAAGGCTGAAGCTGAGGAGGAACAAAGGTTTGCTGCCGAGAAGCAGTCCGCGCGAGAAGGCGAGTTGGTGCAGCGGAAGGCCAACCTTGATAGCTACGAGGAGGAGCTTGTCGCGCATGAGGAAGCACTTGGCGGGGCTCTTAAAGAAGCAAGGGATGCTGCCGCAACTGCAGAGGCCGCCAAGAGGGAGTTGGAGACGAGGATGACGCAGTTGGAAGCCGACCTCAAGGCGAGCGGCGAGGAGCTTGCCGTGCTCAAGCGCGAATGCGAGAAGGATGCTGCCGCCCATGGTGAGCTGCAGGGTCTTCTCGCTGAGAGGAGCAAGGAGCTCAGCGCCGCCAAGGACTCCAACGCGGATCTCGAGTTGAAGCTGGCTACGCTGACTCAGACGCTGGACTGCGCCAAGGAGCGAGAGAAGACTTTGTCGGAGAAGATCAAGGCTGACGAGGCGCTGCTGGCGAGCATCGCCGTTACCCAGAACTCATTTAGGGAGACGGTGGAGCACTGGACCGAGGGTCTGGTGAATATCGCCGCAGTCATCGACGGGGAGCTGGCGCAGTTGGGGATGGAGGACTTCAGGTATTCTTCCGACGAGCATCTCCAACCCAGCGCCAAGCTTAGCTTGTTCTTCAAGGGCGTGGCGACGGCACTCCAGCGATTCCGGGAGAAGATCCCCAAGCAGCTGGCCGACGAGTCGCGCAAGATCTGCGCAGGAGCTCTCCAGAAGGTGCTGATGAAGGTGGCCTTCCGCAATCCAGGCCTCAACCTCACCAACGTCCTCAAATCCTTGCCGCCGGACGCCGATCTGAAAGCGCTCAAGGCCCTTGTCGCACCCATTGTGGACAAGGTGAGCGAGATCAAGAGGGTTGAGGGCGATCGCGTAGATTAGGCCGCCCGTTTCTTCTTTTTCCTTGTCGCTGCTAATCATGTTATGAGAACAATCTATTAGAGCTGCGACAAGCTATCTTGTAATATAACTCTATTTCTGGTATCGACTGCTACGCTATTTCCTTTACTAGATTCCTTCCTTTGTATGTTTTTACCCTACACTTTTAGGGAACTTGTCGGCGCAGGCACCCGAGCCGCGAGCGCTGAGTGCGGGACGTCAGCAGCCTGCTGGCGGTGCCGCTTCCGACAAGGAACCTTGTCGCGACTAGTTGCAGCACACTTAAGTTGTTGAGCGGAGTCGAAACAAAGTAAGGGCGCAACTAGCTACGAGTTGGTTCCTCCGCGCACAAGTTTTCCATACAAAGCACGGTCGTTCGAGGAAGATAACTTAAAAATTAAAACTAATTGCTCAAACATTGGCAACTTAGCTTTTCTGTCGTTTGCTTCCCAGCAAGGCGAAACTTCCTTAAACGACGCCTGGTCCATACCATTATCTTCTCCTTTCCCCCCGGCAAACTTGTGTGCGAGGGAACCTTCCTTTCCTTTGAGAAAAAGAAAGAAGAGAAAATAAAGATATGGAGCCTTTCGGCTCGTTATTGCTTACCGGGGGTAGGTGCTGCACAAAGTGTCAGATAACGCATGCAAGAAAGAATATAATGCATGAAATTGACAAGATGTGCGGAGCACATGAGCTTTACTTATGCACGGGATCTGCGCCCGGCTTTGTACAAAGGATTACATGCAACATCGGCAAGACTTGTACAAAAGGTGGTTGCCGGAACGGGTTCCGGCAACCGCGCCCTACGGGTAAAACTTACTAAGATGCTCAATGTTCCAGGAGTTGCTCACCGGAGTGCCATCTTCGGTCTCAAGGCGGACAGTGCCAGGCCTAGTGACTCGTTTCACCCGGTAAGGGCCTTCCCACTACGGCGTCAACTTGTTGGAATTCTTGGCGGACTGAACGCGCCGAAGAACAAGGTTGCCTTCCCCGAAGCTTCTGGCATTAACTTTGCGGCTATGGTAGCGGCACAAAGCTTGCTGGTATCGAGCAGCTCGTACAGCAGCCTGAAGACGATCCTCCTCAAGGAGCAGCGCGTCATCTTGTCGCAGCTGGTCTTGTTCAAGCTCATCATAAGCGAGCACTCGAGGCGACCCATATACGAGTTCTGTGGGGAGAACTGCCTCTGCTCCATATACTAGAGCGAAAGGTGTCTGGCCAGTGGCTCGATTTGGCATCGTCCTGATCGACCAAAGAACCACCGGCAGCTCCTCGATCCAATTCTATCCGCACTTGTGCAGCCTGTCGAAAGTCCTGGTCTTGAGCCCGCGCAGCACTTCAGCATTTGCCCTCTCTGCTTGACCGTTGCTTCTCGGATGAGCAATAGAAGCGAAGCAGACCTTGGCGCCAAGATCTTGGACGTACTGCATGAAGGTGCGGCTCGTGAATTGTGTGTCGTTGTCGGTGATGATCCTGTTAGGGATCCCGAAACGGCAAACAATTGACTTGAAGAACTTGACTGCTGACTGTGCTGTCACCTTCCTCACTGGTTGGACTTCCGACCACTTTGTGAACTTGTCGATTGCAACGTACAAGTACTCAAAGCCCCCGACAACTCGGGGAAAAGGGCCGAGGATGTCGAGCCCCCAGACCGAAAATGGCCAGGATAAAGGGATCGTCTAGAGAGCTTGAGCTGGCTGGTGTATCTGCTTGGAATGTAACTCGCACGCTTCACACTTGGTTACTTGTGCAGTTGCATCCTGGAGGGCTGTCGGCCAAAAGAAACCTTGCCGGAACGCTTTGCCGGCAAGTGCTCTTGCGCCAATGTGGTGACCACATATGCCTCCATGTATCTCTGCCAACAGCTTTTGTCCGTCTTCCCGGCAAATACACTTCAATTTCACACCGTTGAGTCTTCTTCTGTATAGTGTGTTGTCGACAAACTGGTACATACTTGACTACCGGGCTACTTTTTCCGCTTCTTCTTGCTCTTCGGGAAGTTCTCCTGTCTGAAGGAAATGGACAATCTGCTGTGCCCATGCTGGAGCTTGTGGCTCGACAACAAGGACAAAAGGCACATCTGCTGCTGCGGGAACATCCGCTTCTACGGTGAGAATTTGCGGGTCAGCCGGAGCTTGATGTTCCCCGGCAAGCTTGCCGGAGCAAAGCTCGTCGGGAGCGTTTGCTACGACGGAACAAACCATAAGGCTTGCCGGAGCAGACTGCTCCTCAGCATCCTTGGTGTTGATCTTGGGGACCTTCTTGGCGGCGGCTTCGAGGAGCTCTGCCGGAAAATAGTCACCGGAAATCAACTTCCTCGTTTTTCTCTGTCCAGTTGATGGTGTTACGGATGGTTGAGTCAGCTTGAGCACAAAGATCCCTGGTTCCACAGGTAACTTTAGTGCGGCGCACTTTGACAGGCCATCGGCAATGTCGTTCTGAGCTCTCAGAACATGTTCCATTTGTAGGCCGTCAAAGTGCTCTTCTAGCTTTCTCACTTCATCAACATAGGCTTCCATCAGCGGCCTCTGATAATTCTTATTCACTTGGCGGATGACAAGCTGTGAGTCACCCCTGACAATGAGCTTCTTGATCCCAAGGTCCGCTGCGATTCTGAGGCCGGCAAGCAACCCGTCATACTCTGCAGTATTGTTCGTTGCTTGCTCCTTGGGAAAGTGTATCTGGACTACGTACTTGAGATGCTCTCCGGTGGGCACGACAAGCAGCACGCCCGCACCGGCGCCTTGCAGCGAGAAGGCACCGTCAAAGTACATCAGCCACTCTTTGCTTGCCTCCTTGACGGGGATGCTCGTCTCTGGAATTTCTTCATCTGGTGTTGGTGTCCATTCTGCTATGAATTCTGCCAATGCTCTGCTTTGGATAGTTGAAGTGCTCTCAAACTTGAGGCCAAAGCTTGATAGTTCCAGTGCCCACTCGACAATCCTGCCTATTGCTTCTGGGTTTTGCAGTATCCTCTTTAGCGGAAAACGAGTGACGACTGCGATCTCATGTGCTTGGAAGTAATGGCGCAGCTTGCTCGAGGCCATGAGGAGGCCGAAAAGCAATTTCTGCACACCAGAGTACCTTGACCTAGCCCCCTGCAGAAGGGAACTGACAAAGTAAACTGGGCGCTGCACCATTCTCTTCTGCATCTTCTCATGCTCCTGCGCAGATCCATCCTTGTCGGGACCAGAGCTTGTCGGCGAAGCCCCCTGCTTGTCGCTGGATGCATCTGCCGTGGTTGCTGGCTCATCATCCGCCTCCCTCTCCGCCACTAACGCAGCACTAACCACTTGATTGGTTGCCGCTATATACAGCAGCAACTTCTCTTGTGGTTTAGGTGCGACAAGTGTTGGAGTGGAGGACAGGTATCTCTTCAAGTCCTGCAGTGCAGCCTCCGCCTCTGGAGTCCATTTCATTGGACCTGCCTTTTTCAAGATTTTGAAAAATGGCAGGGCGCGCTCAGCAGATCTAGAGATAAACCTGCTGAGAGCAGCCACGCAACCGGCAAGCCTTCGCACATCCTTGACGTGCTTTGCTGCTTCAATCTGCTCAATGGCCTTGATCTTGTTGGGATTGGCATCAATTCCCCGCTGAGACACGAAGAACCCGAGAAGCTTGCCGGAGGGGACTCCAAACACACACTTCTCGGGGTTCAGCTTGAGATTGATCTTGCGCAGATTTGCAAATGTTTCGTCTAAATCTTGAATTAGGGTCGCCCTGTCCTTGCTCTTGACCACTATATCATCCATGTAGGCTTCCACATTTCTGTGCATTTGCGGCTCAAAAGCATGATGGACTACCCTTGCGAATGTTGAACCAGCATTCTTCAAACCGA
This sequence comes from Triticum dicoccoides, assembly GCF_002162155.2. NCBI lineage: Eukaryota > Viridiplantae > Streptophyta > Magnoliopsida > Poales > Poaceae > Triticum > Triticum dicoccoides. Next base: position 407,955,311 of record NC_041391.1, on the reverse strand, counting down.
AGGGCATCCGTATGAAACAGTAGGTGCCACATGGGGTGATGAATGCGGTTTTCTCCTCATCCTCTTCTGCCATGAAGATCTGATGGTATCCTGAGTATGCATCAAGAAATGAAAGCAAATCACATCCAGCCGTGGAGTCAACAATCTGGTCAATGCGCGGCAAGGGAAATGGGTCTTTGGGACAAGCTTTATTGACATCGGTAAAGTCGATACAAAGCCTCCATTTCCCGTTAGCCTTGCGCACGACAACAGGATTGGCCAACCACGTGGGATGGAGCACTCCTCTGACAAGGCCTGCTGCTTCCAATTTCTTGATTTCTTCTGCAATAAATTCTGCTTGACGGGCCGCGCATGAGGACAGACGGCCAGGTGGTGCTCAATTACTTTCCTGGGAACACCGGGGATGTCAGACGGTTGCCACGCAAACACGTCGACGTTCGCCCGCAGGAAAGCAATGAGCGCGCTTTCCTATTTAGGGTCGAGAGTGGCACTGATGGTGAAGGTACCACTAGTGTCGTCCTCCTTGGCGGACACCTTCTTGGTTTCTGGTGGAGCTGCCATCGCCTTCTTACACTTTCCGGTGGAGCTCGATGGTGCGTCCTTGACGGTAGCGCAGCACTCCGAAGAGGTGCGCCTGCCGGAGTGGGCATCAGAGCTCTTGCCAGACTTGGTCTTCTTCTTCCCCCCGGGAGCTTCAGCGGCAAGTGATGCTTCTCGGTAGATCTTGTCGGCGCATATAAGAGCATCCTTCTTGTCGCCGGGGACAGAGATGACACTTATCGGGCCTGGCATCTTCAGTATGTTGTATGCATAGTGAGAGGCTGCCATGAACTTGGCGAGCACTGGACGCCCAAGTATCCCATTATAAGGCAATGGAAAATCAGCAACGTCGAAAGTGACCCTCTCAGTCCTGAAGTTCAACTCGCTGCCAAATGTTACCGGCAACGTGATCTTTCCCTTCGGCTTGCTCCTTCCCGGGTTGATTCCTTGGAACGTGCCGGTCTCTTCGAGCTCGCTGTCAGGGATCTGGAGTTTCTGGAGCACCGCGGAGGAGATCAGATTCAAGCCGGCCCCGCCGTCAACTAACATCTTAGTGACCTTGAGGTTGCGGATAGTTGGTGAAACCAACATCGGCAAGCACCCGACCGCAGTTATGCGATCAGGGTGGATCTCAATATCAAAGATGATAGGCGTGCTGGACCATTTCAGAGGCTTGCGTGACTCGACGGGTGGTCCTCAATATCTTGTCAGCATCGCATGCCACTGCGCACCGCTGGCTGCACGGCCTTCCGCCATGCGCGCCTGGAAAGGCCCCAGGGCGACACGTTGGTGGATGCGCTGGAGCATGGGCATAGAGTGACCGCTTGCCGCGGCAAGTGCCTTGCCGCGGTCATCGTCTTGTCGCGCCCGGGAGCTTGTCGCTCGCCGGGCCTTGCCAGGACGCGTGGCGCGTCGCGGCAAGTTCCCTGAGATGCCTTGGTTGGCCTTCCCGGCAAGCTCCTCTTGCCGGGGCCTTGTCTCCTTGACTTGAACACTTTGTTGTTGAATGGCTCCAAAGGAGCCACGGAGGATCTTGGCTGTCACCCGGCAAGCCTTTGCCGCGGGGCGCTGCAACTGCCCATGCACAAGTTCGGGGTACTAGGGTACCCCTATTCTAGTACACCGACACACTGCGGGCCAATTCGCTTCGCCATCTGGAGCAGATCGATAGCTATGCTCCCGGCCACCAGGTCAGGTTCGGAGACTTGATCTTCGACGGATTCAGGCCAGCGCTAGGAGCGCCGAGCAGTCACGATGAGCACGGCTTAGACCTGCTGTTGGACGATGCTCGGGATATCATCCTGGCAGAAGCCTCAGATCTAAATCCGAGGCAGGTTGCATTGCCTGAGGACGGAGGGCTGGACCCCGCCTCGCAGGCCGTACCCTCATCGGTGATGGAGCCGAACACAGGCCTCACTTCCAAGGGAGCCTGTAATTCCGGACCCCCGGATTCATATCCGGTTGTAGGTTCTAGTCCGCACGTCCCCGATTCCGCCGAGCCTGGTCGGGCTCCGGTAACGAGGTTCACCGCAGCAGGCATCTTTCAGCACTCGCCCCTTGGCGACATACTAAACTCATTTAAAATTCTCTCTTTGACAGAGAATTCCGGGACGAACTATGTCCGGCTCGAGTGGGAAGCAGGCGACGAAGAAGTTCGTTACCCACCCACCACCCACTTGATAGCCATGGTTGATGATTTAACCAACGTGCTTGACTTCGACTCCGAAGGCATCAACGGGATGGATGACGATGCAGGAGAAGACTCAGAATCTATGGGGTACCGGATTCCCGCCTCGTCACATGACATATACATGGTGGATACACCCAAGGAAGACGACGGTGACAATCCGGAAGATAAAACCCCTGGGCAAAAACCAAAGCAATGGCGTAGACGGCGTTCCAAATCCAGCAACAGTAAAAATATCGGCAAGAGCGCCAGAAGAATGGATACTCCGGTCAATCCCAAAGGCAACAACGACCAAAAGGAACCAGCGATGGAGCTGGACGAACAAGGTCACGCCGAGCATAGTTCCGAGCAGACGCCCAAAGAAAATGATCCAGAGGGACGAGTTCATCAAACCGACCCAGGACAAGAAGATAGTCCGGACGACGATGCATTCATCATTCCAGAAGAACGCGTGGAACGAGAGAACCTCCACAGAAAGCTTATGGCCACAGCAAGAAGTCTGAAGAAGCAGAAGCAACGGCTTAAAGCTGCACAGGAAACGCTCAATCGCAGATGGAACAAAGTTTTATACACTGAAGAAAGATATGGCGATGATCGCCATACAAAGAGCTACCAAAACGCAAGCTACTGCCAGAATTCGACGATGAGGCCGTTCCACCAAAGAATAACACGACCAGGAGACCAGGAGTACCACTTCATAACCGCAATAAATCAACTACCGAAGACACCCACGATCTACGTGAGCACCTGGATAAGAAAGCTGGACCAGTTAGGTCCATCTACGGATCTAAAGGGCACACCCCGGTGGGGGACTGTGGTCGTCAAAACAATTATGACAACCAAACACCAGTTCAGAATAAACACCAAAGACAACAACAGCCGACGGCATGCCACAGCGCGTCCAGATACAGAGGGGCTGCTCACCCCTTGTGCTTTACTGATGAAGTACTGGACCATGAATTCCCACAGGGCTTTAAACCTGTGAACATAGAGGCATACGACGGAACGACAGACCCAGGGGTCTGGATCGAGGACTTTATCCTGCACATACACATGGCTCGTGGGGACGACCTCCACACAATCAAATACCTTCCCCTCAAACTGAAGGGACCAGCTCGCCACTGGTTGAAAAGCCTCCCCGAAAATTCAATTGGGAGCTGGGAGCAACTAGAGGATGCTTTCAGGGCCAATTTTCAAGGGACTTATGTCCGGCCTCCAGACGCTGACGATTTAAGTCACATAATCCAACAACCCGGAGAGTCCGCCCGCAAGCTTTGGAACAGATTCCTCACTAAGAAGAATCAAATCGTTGACTGCCCGGATGCCGAAGCCTTAGCGGCATTCAAACACAGCATCCGTGACGAGTGGCTCGCCAGACACCTCGGCCAAGAAAAGCCAAGGACAATGGCAACCCTAACAAGGCTTATGACCCGCTTTTGCGCGGGAGAAGATAGCTGGCTTGCCCGTAAAGGCACGAGCGACCCCAGCACATCCAAAATAAGGGATGGCAACGGGAAGCCACGGTGTAATAAAAATAAACGCCAAAACAAGGAAGAGAGCCCGGATAACACAATGGTTAATGCCGGATTCAGGGGCTCTCGACCTAATCAGCAAAATAAGCCATCTAAAGGCAGTAAAGAGGGACCGTCCGGACTGAACAGAGTCCTAGACAGATTGTTCCAAATCAATGGCAACCTTGAGAAACCTGCAAACCACATGCACAGAGAGTGCTAGGTCTTCAAGCAGGCTGGAAAATTGAATGCCGAACACAAGGTAAGGGAAACACCAAGTGAGGATGAGGATGAACCTCGCCAGCCGAACCTCGCCAGAGGTTAAAACAGTGAACATGATCCGCGCGACTCGCACATCCTTGGGAAGGAACAAACGCGCCCATAAAGACGCACGCGATATAGAGCCTTGTACCCACACCTAACTACTGGATGTCTTGTTCGATCACCTTCGATCGCCTGGACGGCCGAACTAGTATTCGGCGCGAAGGATCAAATGCCTTGTTGCTTGACCCAATAATCGACGGATACCATCTCACCCATGTCCTCATGGACGGCGGCAGCAGTCTCAATTTAATATATGAGGACACTATCCGCAGTATGGGGATAGACTCATCCAGAATCAGCAAGATTCATACCACCTTTGAAGGGGTGATACCAGGCGTTGAAGCCTACAGTAGGGGCTCCGTCATACTGGAGGTAACATTTGGCTCTCCAGGCAACTCCAGAAGTGAAGAACTAGCCTTCATCATCACACCTTTCCAAAGCAGCTATCAAGCATTGCTTGGAAGAACGGCCTTCGCCCGCTTCAACGCATTGCCGCTATGGCTACCTTACACTTAAGATGCCCGGTCCACGTGGCGTCGTCACCGTTAGCGGAATAACAGAGCGCTCTTCGCGCGCAGAGGAATACGCAACGGCCCTAGCGGCCGGACTATAAGCTGCCTCTAATAAAAATACAGCGGGTCGTTAAGACCACGGACACGGTTAGATGAGGCCGGCAGCCCACCAGGGCATCGTATATGTAATCCTATAGTGGATACCAGGGGCTAATAATAAAGCCCCACTCTTGGCTCAACCTTACGGGCAGGCCAGCATCTCACATTTTTACTATCCATCGCATACTTACGTTGCACTTTTCTACGAGTTTCCCTTTTCTGCACACAACATTCGTGCGATACCCTTCTAGGATGCGGCACAACGGAGACAAAGGCGCAGACGTGCAGCAGGGCCCCGTTCAACAGGTTTCTTTTTTGATTAAGACCCTGTGTAAACCTTTTCTATTGCCTCTTGTTGTTTCACCATCCCATGGGTTCCATACCCACAGAGGATATTGCCGTTTTTGGCATTTCGCCACGACAGATTAACGGACGTACCTGGAAACACAAGGTTTATAATGTATGGGCATTCTTGAGCCCATCATCTGTTATAAAGTCCAAATACCTTCGGGAGTGTTCGGCGTCACAAGTTTGGCCTTATATGCATCAGCTCCAAATCATGTCTTTGGTCATATGTTGGGTTTGCCCGGTTCCTGGGTTTGTCGCCTTACGTTCCGTTATTATCGGCTAAGGTGGCCAAAGGAGAACTACTGTGATTGTGTCCCAGTTATTCCGGATGAGCACCTCAGTAGAGAAAGCCGAAAACTGGCTGTCATGATACAACGAGAGACTGGTCAACCACTCGACGACTCACCGGAATCTTTAGGATTCCTCCGCATTAACGAAGGGCCATTTCCCGGCCAGGTACATATGCGCCCGTATTCGGATGCACGCGAAGGTACTAGGGGCTACATAGGAGCCCCACTTCAGAATCCAGCAGCTAAGCGGAAGTGTTATAGCTATATAGTCCAGTTTCCTAGTTCGTCGTGCGATCACCTCCTTAACGGACCAAGACGTTGGATCAAGAGTGATTAAGCATATTTTTTCGCGAACACCCCCGTATAGTATGCGTGGGGGCTTAAGCCAACGACTGCTAACTTTCGGATTGCATATTTATATAGACATATATATATATATATAAACGGCCGCACAGGGGACACAATCATATTTTCAGACAACCATTATAAATATAACCTTACAATCAAAATAAACATTGTTTTTACAATGATTTGAATCATCACTTGAATAGGAGATTCTTTGTCCACTGCGCCTCTATCAGGCGGGCACCCTCTATGACCTGCGCCAAGTAGTGCCCGGCCGGATGTTGGCCCCCTATCGGATCCTAGGATGCTATCATAGTAGCATCCATATCCGTCCAAAATGCTTTAACGCGGGCAAGGGCCATCCGCGCACCCTCTATGCATGCCGACCGCCTCATGGCATCGATCCGAGGCACGTCCCCAAGGAACTGTTGCACCAAACCAAAGTAACTGTCTGGCCTAGGCCCCTTCGGCCAAAGATGGTCTATTACAGACCGCATTGCAAGCCCGGACAGCCTGTGAAGCTCCGCCACAACAGCCATCTTATCACTCAACGGCAGGGGGCGAGTGGGAGCATTAAACTGCGACCCAAAAAGCTTCTCCACCTCCTTCTCACCCTGATCTTTGAACAACTCCACAGCATCAGCCGTACTCTTTGCCAGGTCCGCGTATGCGTCCGGCGAGCTCCAGCGTCCATCCAGGGGAGCGTACTTCGGATCGAAGAACTTCGTCCGCAGCAAATAGGCGCCCCCAGCCGCAATTTTACCGGCCTGTTGAAGCTCCTCCCGCGCACCCCTGAGCTCGGTCCGTATTTCCTTGGTGGCATTAAGTGCCTTGCTCAGGTCAGCCGATTTATCCTCATGTTCCTTCTTCAGGAGCTCATATCGGTCAGCGGCATTTTTTAACTCGATAGCCATTTCGGCTATCTTTTCCTCGCTTCGGCGATGAGCAGCATGTTCGTCCCTCAATTCCTCGGCCGCCTTTAGGGCAGCCGCATTTCTCACCCGAGCTTGTTCCTTGGCTAGAACAAGTTCCGCCCGTAGGGCCTCCACGGCAGCAGCACCATCTGTAGTAATATGTGCCACCTTAATATTTTCCTATGGAAAGACAGAACACATACCTTGTGATTTATCCAGCCGCTCATTCATCAGAGTGATATCAGCATCAATCGACCCAATTTGCCTCATCAGTTCGGCAACTTCAACGGACCGGCCAGTGGCCGCACCCACAGGTACCTGCACATATTTCCAACACCAATTATTGAATGATGATCCCCCGTTTGCTGCCTAGGGCGGGCAACCAGAGTCTCAGGGGCTACTATCTATATGGTGTATTCTTTGTTACATACCTCAAATCCTCTAAGAAGGCTTGTAAATGCTTCACTCAAACCGCTTGTAGCGGATGAAATCTTCTTGAGCACCGCACTCATTAATGAGCGGTGCTCCTCCGAGAGCGCAGCTCACTCCAGTAAGCCCGTCACTACGTCCGGACTCAGGACGGCTGACGTATGTGCCTCCGGCCTTGGCGGATCCGGACTCCTCCGTGACGACACCTCGGTGTCGCCCGCGTCAAGAATCAGAGAGGTGGGTGGGGTCTCGCTCTCCATCATCTCTGGAGGAAGGTCCCCCGAAGACGATCCCTGTTGAGAAGAGCTGCCAGTCGGGCTGCAAAAAGTTGAATCCTGTTCATTGATCCAGGAGAAATAAAGTACCTTTAAGTTAGTGGTTGACTTATGGCTCGTTGGAGGGTTGGCCCGTTGGTGGGCGTAACACGGTGAGGATGCCCGTCGCGACAGAGCCCCTTGGTGACACCTTCTTCCCTGGTCTAGGTGTCTCCGTCTCCAAGTCTTCGGAGGCGGCCCTCTTCTTCCCGCGTGGGGAGGAGGCTTTAGCCTCCCCTCCCCGACTATCCTCCTTGGGGGAGGTAACAATTCCCCCGGTTCGGATGCGTAGCGTGTGGCGTTCGGATTCTTCGTCCCTCCCCTTATCTTTCCCCGAGGGAATTCTGCTGAGTACCCAGTCGAGCATCTTGGCCATGGTAGGGGCGGGCGAGCCTATGGGAAGCGGTACCGAACACCTGATTCTATCCACCTTGCTGAGCCATTCCTGGACGCGGATGATTGTCAGATCAAACAGTCATGATAAATACAAAACAGGGTGTCCGGTATCAAGGCTACTTACTTGGGTATCTAGGCGATTACAGCTTAGGCCCGCATCCTCGGTGGTGTCCAAACACATTACTTTCCGTTCGAAGAATAATTTTCACATCTCTTCAAGCTTCAAGCCGAAGAAGTGCTTGACAGTCTGCGGACCCTCTGGATTGAACTCCCACATCCGGAGAGGCCGGCGTTGGCACGACAACATCCGCCGGATTAACATCACTTGCATTATGCTGACGAGGTTAATATCCCTCTCAAGAAGCTCCCGGATGTGATTCTACAATACTGGTACATCACTAGTGGGCCCCCAATTACATCCTACGTCTGTCCAAGCCGCCAACTGTGATAGAGGGCCCGAGCGAAACTCGGGGGCAGCTACCCACTTTGTGCTTCTGGGAGCAGTGACATAAAACCACCTCCGCTGCCATACATCAGATACTTCTGGGAAAGAACCCTCTGGCCATGAGGCGTCCGCGTTTCTGCTTATTACAGCACCTCCGCACTCCACATGTCGCCCCTCGATCATCTTCGGCTTCACATTGAAGGTCTTTAGCCATAAGCCGAAGTGTGGCGTGACATGGAGAAAAGCCTCGCACACGATAATGAACGACGAGATATGGAGGATAGCATCTGGAGCCAGATTATGAAAATCCAGCCCATAATAGAACATGAGCACCCTCACGAAGGGATGGAGGGTGAAACCCAAACCGCGGAGGAAGTGTGGGACGAAAATGACACACTCATTGGGCTCCGGCGTAGGGATGACCTGCCCTGGAGTAGGAAGCCTGTGCTGGATATCGGCGGTCTGGTATCCGACCTCCCTAAGCTTTGCAATGTCCTTCTCTTCAATTGAGGAGGCCACCCACCGTCCTTGAGGGTCAGATCCGGACATATTGGAGGATTCCGTAGGGGTGGAGCTTAGGTTTTGGGTGCTAGAACTCGAGGTGCGAGAAGGCGCGATGAAGGTGAAAAAAGAGGCGTAGGTCTCGACCCCTTTATAAAGAGGGTGAATATCAAGAGTCCCTGGTGTAACCGTTTGAGGCTTATCTAAAGAACACATGGGTTATACGAACAGCCTTCGTGGGGTCACGCACGCTCATATTGATGGAAAATCCCGTAATAAGAGGAACACGATCTCTGCCCCAACGGGACGTGCCAATAAATCCGCCTCGTAACACGAGTCGTTGTGGAGTAGGAAACGTTGGTTCGCGTTGGACCGAGCCACGATGCAAGGGCACGACGCACGAAGATTGCCAGCAAATCAGATCTATACCATACGAAGATCATCTTGCAGATCCGGACACGGTCTACGTGTTCAATGACCACTTTGGAGTATTCGGAGGAGGAACCCACCTTGCAATGCCGAAGACAATACTGCGCGCCAGACTCATCGTCATTGAAGCCTGGTTCAGGGGCTACTGAGGGAGTCCTGGATTAGGGGGTATCCGGACAGCCGGACTGTGTACAACGTCCCGACTATTGAAGCGTGAAGATACAAGACTCAAGACTTCGGCCCGTGTCCGGATGGGACTCTCCTTTGCGTGGAAGGCAAGCTTGGCGATCCGGATATTATATTTCCTTCCTTGTAACCGACTCCATGTAAACCCTAGCCCTCTCCGGTGTCTATATAAACCGGAGAGGTTGGTCCTTAGAAGGCCGATCACAATTACAATCCTACCATCATAGGCTAGCTCTTAGGGTTTAGCCTCTACGATCTCGTGGTAGATCTACTCTTGTACTACCCATATCATCAATATTAATCAAGCAGGAAGTAGGGTTTTACCTCCATCGAGAGGGCCCGAACTTGGGTAAACATCTGTGTCCCTTGCTTCCTGTTACCATCAGCCTTGACACACATATTGGGACCCCCTACCTGAGATCCGCCGGTTTTGACACAGACAGAGGGTGCGTCCTTTTTGTCCGGACAAGGGGTTGAGTGGAAACCGGTGGCTCCCAAAAAGTTGCCTCGGTTTTCCAGGTACTTCTGTACTATGGTTGCCAGATCAGCGAAGTGTAATACACGGCGGCGGTTAATGGCATTGAGGATTCCCTCTTCCATGCAATTGGTGCAGAATAATGAGATCCCGTCTTCATCGCGGTAGTCTTTGATCTTGTCTTTGACAAGGAGGAATCTGGCCCAAGATTGATGGGGCCGTTTCTTGAGAATATTGTCTGATGTGGATAAGATCGCGTGTATCTGGGTGGGTGGGTGGATTTAAGTCCAAACCCTGACCCAATCTGGGATCCAGAGTTTGAGAAATTTCCGAGCTTAACAGTTCCGGCTCCGGGATATCAACCAATTTTTCAGGCCCACGGTCTGACTCTAGGTTCGGAGTACGGGGCACATCTTCTCGTGGATGGGTATCCGGCTCTAAGGTCTCGGAAATCCGAACATAGTTTGTCCTCAATATAGAGGAAGAGTTGTTGTATTGTTCCTCCACTACCGCTATCTGATGGGTGATCAGCAGAGATTCAATTTCTCTCTGATTGGGTTTAAGCCCAATCCGATATTAGTCTGTAGCGACCCCCAAGGCGGCGATGCAATCCAGGAGTTCATTTAAAGACGGTAAATCCATCGGATCCATCTGTTTGGAGTGTTCTGAGTTGACGCGGAGGCGATTTTCGATGACCTGAGAAGTCATCGTCGGCCCGACGGCCGAACGGGCAGTCATAGTGAAGCCGCGCAGCTGGAGGGTTTCTCCTGAGGATAGGGCTCCTCCGGAGGTGATGTTGTCCTTGATAACAAGGCAAGTCATTAATCATATCTTCGTCGTCACAGCGGAACTCTCAATGAAAGCACCAATGTCGGTGTCAAAACCGGCGGATCTCACGTAGGGGGTCCCGAACTGTGCGTCTAAGGTCGATGGTAACAGGAGACGGGGGACACGATGTTTACCCAGGTTCAGGCCCTCTCTATGGAGGTAATACCCTACTTCCTGCTTGATTGATCTTGATGAATATGAGTATTACAAGAGTTGATCTACCACGAGATCGTAATGGCTAAAACCCTAGAAGTCTAGCCTATGTGACTATGATTGCCTCTACGGACTAAACCCTCCGGTTTATATAGACAACGGAGGGACTAGGGTTATACAAAGTCAATTACAGAGAAAGGAATCTACATATCCGAATCACCAAGCTTGCCATCCACGCAAAGGAGAGTCCCATCCGGACATGGGAAGAAGTCTTCTGTCTTGTATCTTCATAGCCCAATAGTCTAGCCCATGTTAATAGTCTAGCCATCTGAGGACCCCTTGATCCAGGACTCCCTCACCGGCCGCGGCGGACACCAACCAAGCCTTCATGGCCATGACTACTCCCCCATCCTCGCCTGCTGCAGGCTCTAGCCTCAGACCAGACCCTGTTGCTGGGGAAACCCCTGTTTCCTCTTGTCATGGGTCCCGAAAAGGCCGCTCAAGGGATTCCTAGATCCAGCCTCGATGCCGCAGATCCTGCAGCATGGCTCGCTGCGGATTGACACGAGGCCCTCTATCTCGGCATATCCGGTACCGCCACCTGCCCCGCGCCTTAAATCCATCATAGTTGCTCCATCCCCTACTGTCTGAATTGCCTCTTCTGGTATGGACGGTGGCTCAACCGATGTCAATCACCAGAAGAACCGGCATCCCACCTCCGATCTGCTGGGCTCAGGTGCGCTCCCTGGAGTGCACCGGACGCACCGCCATAGAGGATTCAATGCTGAACCTGCTCGAGAGGCCTTCTTAAGCCGCTTCCGTGGTCGCTGCTTTCGATGCCTAAGTAAATGTCATTGTCGTGCTGACTGTCGTGACCCAATCCACTGCATCATCTGCAAGCTGCCGGGGCACGTTGGCAAGTAGTGTCCCCAAAATCCACATAATCAGGTTAGAGGTGGTAGTGCTCGCAACCGGCTTGGCCTGGTGCCCCCTCTGGCATCCCTTCACTCACGTCCGCGCTTCCCTCCACCTGCGGCTTCAGCCTTGCCCGCCCCGACCCCGGCCATGCTTCGCCACGTCGACCCAGCGAGTCGCCCCACGGAGAGCAGCTCGTTGACTTTCTCCTCCCCGGTGGTGCACTGGGCCGTCTTCTTCCTACACAACCACGCCGTCACCCTGCGCGGCGCCGCCGGGATGAACGCCACGTCCCCCATGGCGGTGGGCAGGGCAATAGAGGTGCAACTCACTGTCCCGGAGCACCTGCTGCGTGTCACGGCCCACCACCCGGAGCACTACCTCGTCATCTTCAGCCAACCAGCGCACCAAGTCAACGCCGTCCGGAGTGGCTCCATTCGAGTCGATGGCACCGCCTTTAACATCGCATTGTGGCATGAGCACAACCACGCCATCTTTGACATGCTCCAGCTACACGTTAGAGTGGTCATCGAGAAGGTCCCCATGCAATACTGGTTAGTGCAGGGGGCGGAGGAGATCCTGGGCAAGAGGCTGTGCGTCGACCGCCTCGACAGCCAGACACACGCGCGAGGCCACACCAAAACTTTCGCCTGGTAGGTTTGCACCAATGACGTCCCCATCATCCCCACCAAGCACATGCTGGGGGTGCTGCCGCGCGGCGCGGGACGGGTTGAGTAGATGGAGGGCTTCTCACCAGCCGACAAGCGCATTGCCCCCCCCCGGCTTCCGCGGAGTACACCATGTTCATCCACATTGACCGGGTGGAAGACTGGACACCGCCATCCCCGTGCTCTTTACACTCCGGGCAGAGCAGGCTACCGTCGTCTGACTCCAACTCCGACGACCGCCCGTTCCCAGAGGTCCACCCCGGCATGTGGACGATGGAGATCGAGGACAGCCAGCGCGGCGAGTGCCAGTAGTGCTTGGGCCGGGCGCCGGTGGCCGACCTGGGCTACCGTGGCATTCCACGAGGTGGTCATGGGCGTGACCACGATGGGGAGGGTGGCGCCGGCGGCGGCGGTCATAGCTCCTGGAAGGACGCCCTACTGCGACAGAGATCATTTCTTCGCTAAAAAGAACCAGATTGTAGATTGTCCGGACACCGAAGCCTTAGCGGATTTTAAGCACAACATCCGTGATGAATGGCTCGCCGGACACCTCGGGCAGGAAAAGCTGAAGATCATGGCAGCCTTAACGGCACTCATGACCCGCTTCTGCACGGGCGAGGATAGCTGGTTGGATCATAGAAGCAACAACTCAGGTGACCCCGGCACCTCTGAGGTGCGGGACGGCAATGGTAAACCTCGCAGCAATAAAAACAAACGTCGGAATAACAGCACCGACAACACAGAGGATACGACAGTCAATGCCGGATTCCGCGGTCCTAAGTCTGGTCAGCGGAAGAAACCTTTCAAAGGCAGCAAGGATGGGCCATCCAGCTTAGACAAAATCCTCGAGAGGCCCTGCCAGGTTCATGGCACACCCGATAAACCTGCAAATCACACCAACAGGGACTGTTGGGTCTTCAAACAGGCCGGTAAGTTAAACACCGAAAACAAGGGAAAAGAGCCTCCAAGCAAAGACGAGGATGAGACCCGTCAGCCGAACACTAGGGTTAGAAGTAGTTTCCCCCCGAGGTGAGGACAGTGAACATGATATATGTCACCCACATCCCCAAAAGGGAGCGCAAACACGCATTACGGGATGTCTATACCGTGGAGCTTGTCGCCCCCAAGTCTAACCCATGGTTAACCTGTCTGAGCACTTTTGATCGCAGGGACCACCCAACTAGTATCCGTCATGGGGGTTCGGCCGCCTTGGTTCTTGATCCAATAATCAACAGATATCACCTCACTAGAGTCCTTATGGATGGAGGAAGCAGTCTCAACTTGATCAATCAAGACACTGTCCAAAAGATGGGGATTGACCCATCAAGAATCAAACTTAGTAACACTACCTTTAAAAGTGTGATACCAGGAGTGGAGGCCCGTTGCACTGGCTCAATCACACTGGAGGTAGTATTCAGCTCCCTAGATAACTTTCGCAGCGAAGAGTTAATCTTTGACATCGTCCCTTTCCGTAGTGGCTACCATGCACTACTCAGACGAACTGCCTTTGCCCGCTTTAATGCAGTCCCGGACTATGCCTACTTGAAGCTCAAAATGCCAGCACCTCGTGGCGTTATTACAGTCAATGGTAATATGGAGCACTCAGTCCGTACTGAAGAGCACACCGCGGCCCTTGCGCGAAGTGTACAACGGCCCCATCAAGCCGAACAACTCGCTGGCCAATAAAGCCAACGACACATCCAAACGAATCCGGTCCGCGCATAACAGTGATAAGTCAATGGATCCGAACCTTGACTAGCAGTTCGGCCTCCGCTAACCGCCCCATCAGGTCACGGCTTACGTACCGCGCGTACATAATTACACATTAAAAATACCTTGGGAAGCGATGGAGGCACATGGCGGAACAAGTCCATTACATAGCTTGACCATAATTGGACCGTATATATCTTTTTCCTTTCACCACAGGTTCATCAAGAGCCCTACTTACAAGATGGTTGTCACAGGAGATCCTTTTAAGGCTAGCATGTCCCAACCATCAAGCGATCCTCTCAAAGGACTCACTACTAAGGAGGAAAGGCGCAGACATGCGGCAGCGCATTATTGGAGTTTCTTTTCCGAACTTTGGGTTTTTAGGCCCTTTGTTAGACTTCCCGTTCTATAAAATTTTATGTTTTTCGAGCATGTAATATGACCTTAGTATTGAACGACATTGTCTGTCATCGCAATAGCAATAAAGATATAAAGAGCACAGATGATTACCACCTTCTTGGTTGGGTGTTAGATGTTTTACTTTGTCATCTGGGATATTCCTTATGTTCGACTGACACACGTGGTTCGACACGGTCTTCATACCAGGGGCTGTATTCAGCCCTGCTCAATTCTTAAGTCCTAACACCCATAGGGAACTCTTCAGCGTCCTGGATATTGCATTATATGCATCTACTCCGAATCATGTCTTTGGTCTATAGTTGGGTTGCTTGGCTCCTGTGTTTACCACCTTATGTTCCGCAAGTCTGGCTAAGGTAGTAAATGGAGAACTACTGCGATTGTACTTGCGGTTCGTCCGGTCAAGTACCTCAGTAGAGAAAGCCGAAACTGACTGTCATGATAGGCGAGAGTAGGTCAGTGATCCGGTAACTTAGTGTTATACTACAAATCAATCGCGATTTATGCCATGTCATAGGAAGGGCTGGGTTTTTGACCAAGCCGCGTTGCCAAGTCGTCGTACTCCGGCTAGCCGATAATGCAACAAGGGGCTAGTGCTTAGCGCCACTAATGGACTCTTATGGCTAAGTGAAGGTACTAAAGCCGCATAGTATGATTGCCTAGTTCACTTTGCAAGACGCCTCCTACAATGGACCAAGACGTTGGATTAAGTGCGGTCATGTGATCATGAACACCACTGTAATATTTACGTGGGGCCTGAAGCCGACGACTGGTAAACTTTCAGATATATAAATGGCCAAAATAGGAGGATAAACTACTCATAAAATGCGTAATCATAAATGATATATACCATGAGTTTGTTACATGACTCTTGCAACTAGATACAACTACTCAAATTTTATGTCCTTGGAGCACTGCCTTCTACAATACGGGCTCCCTCAAGGACCTCGTCGAAGTAGATCTCATGCCGCCGGTGCGCCTTGCCCACAGGTGGCCCTGTGGTGGCAATCTCGATGGCTCTCATCTTCGCCCACAGGACCTTCACACGGGAAAAGCCCATTCGAGCACCCTCAATACAGGATGACCGCTTGAGGGAATCAATCTGAGGTAGCGCATCCACCAGCCTCTTCACGAGCCCAAAGTGGCTGTTAGGTATGGCTTAGGCTAGCCACTGACGGACTATTATGTCCTTCATGGCCAGGCCGGCCAACCTATGCAGTTCGGACAGTTGCTTCATCTGGTCATACAGGGGCACTGGAAGCTCCGGCGCAAGGTACTGCGACCAGAATGGCTTTTCCGTATAGCTCCCCTCTTCAGCTCGAAAGATTGCGGCGGCGGCCACAATGCTCCTTGGTAGGTCGGCAAAGGCGCTCGGAGAACTCCAAACTCGGGTTAGTAAAATATATCTTCTACTAGCATACCTACTCTGCATAATAAAGGCCTTACCAGCCGCAATACACCTCGCCTCCTGGATCTCTTGGCGAGCGTCCTGGGCATCAGCCCGGGCTTCCGTTAGGCTCTCACGGGCTTTGGTGAGCTTGGAAGCCCGTTCCGTTCTCGCCTGCTCCAAGGACTCGCATCTAGCAATGGCGTCCTTGAGCTCGTTTTCAATCTCACCCACCCTTGCCTCATGGCGTTGGCGGGTGGTCTTCTCCTCCTCTAAGCTTTTGGCCGCCTCATACGCGGCTACCTTGCTCGCCTCTGCCTAGCCCTCCCCAAGATGGGAGAATTGTTGGTGATGATGACGGTGATGATTTCCATCTCCGGGAGGGAAGTTCCCCCGGCGGAATCGCTTTGCCGGAGGGAAAATGTGCTCCTGCCCAAGATCCGCCTCGAGGCGGCAGCGCTTCCTCCCGAAAATCCACTCCTTATTTTTTTTCTAGGTCAAAATGACTTATATAGCAGAAGATGGGCACCGGAGGTGGGCCGAGGAGAGCAGTACCCACCAGGGCGCTCCTGGGCCTCCTGGCGTGCCCAGGTGGGTTGTGCCCACCTGGTGAACCCCCTCTGGTACTTATTTTCTGCAATAATTCTTAAATATTCCATAAAAAATCCTCGGGAAATTTCACCTCATTTCGAGTTCTGTAGAATAGGTAGCTTGATGTAGCTTTTTTAGGTCCAGATTTCCAGCTGCCAGAATTCTCCCGCTTTGTGTATACCTTGCATATTGTGAGAGAAAAGGCATTAGAATTACTCCAAAAGCATTATTATACAATAACACAACATAAATAACAGTAGGAAAACATGATGCAAAATGGATGTATCAACTCCCCCGAGCTTAGACCTCGCTTGCCCTTAAGCGAAAACCGAAATCGAAAAACATGTCCACATGCTTAGAGAGAGAGGTGTCGATAAAAAAAAAATACAGACATAGCAACAACATGTGACTTATTATAACAGCAACAAACTTTAAGATAATACTTTTATCACATAACTTTTATCATAGACTTCTCATGAACAAGTGACAATTCATCACAGTATCGAAGTATAAAGCATAAACTCTATCGGGAACCAACAAACTATGTTCTCTGTCAACTTTGCAACTACAATTCATCATCTTTTCAGGAAGGGTCACGTATCGGAGCCTTTAGGCAAGTACACAAACTCAACCATCATTTAGTCTTCTATGATTTCTAACACTCACCTCGTACACATGAGCAAAACGTTTAAACCGGACACATAGAAAGATAGGGGCCTATAGTTTCGCCTCCCAACGCATTCACCTGAAGGGTGATGTCAACAATAATAACTCCTGCTACCCATATTGAACTGGATATATATGCCTAGATCTTTCCTCACCACATGATGCTTGCCAAAGGAGAAAAATAAAAGGAATAGAGAAAAAACTTTGACTCTTGCAAGAGAGTAAATACATGAAAGTAAAAGATAGGCCCTTCGCAGATGGAAGTAGAGGTTTCCATGCGCTTTTTCTTTGTATGATCAACCCCTTAGTGCAAGAAAACGTCACGTTATATTGCCCCTTGTGATGGCAACCTTTATTATTCAGTCTGTCGCTTTATTCTTCACCATCACAAGTTCATACAATGCTCAATTTTCCCTTACACTAAATGATCTCACACTTCTAGAAGAAATTTTTATTGCCCTTTTTGCACCGATGACAACTTACTTGAAGCATCTTACTCAATCCATAGGTAGCTATGGTGGACTCTCAAATAAGATTTGGGTTTAAGGGTTTTGGATGCACAAGTAGTATCTCTACTTAGTGCAGAGTTTTTTGCTAGCAAAGATAGGGGCAAGCACCACATGTTGAAGGATCTATGACAATATAACTTCTATGTGAATATGAACAAACATAAATCATTAAGTTGTCTTCCTTGTCCAACATAAACAATTTTTGCATATAATATTTTGATAGGTGATCACAATCATAAAGATTTCCAGGATAGTATATTTATATGTGAATCTTCTCTTACCTTATAAATTCTTTCATGAGTTGCATCATTGACCAATGCTATGTTTGCCAATCTACAATAAAATTTTCTACTTATACTTTTCCTTCTGTAATGTCATCACTTACCATAAGATTAGCATATGATGTTTTTCTTTTATTTCCTTTCTTTTTATTGAAACAAGAGAGTAAAGAAGGCAAAATTCAAACTAAACTTTATTATATATCTCGCACACGATTACAAAGATTGATCACTAAGCAAATTCTTGAAAAGAAAGGATCGAACTAAACT
Source organism: Triticum dicoccoides (assembly GCF_002162155.2). Taxonomy (NCBI): domain Eukaryota; kingdom Viridiplantae; phylum Streptophyta; class Magnoliopsida; order Poales; family Poaceae; genus Triticum; species Triticum dicoccoides. Next base: position 407,937,174 of record NC_041391.1, on the reverse strand, counting down.
TTTATTCATCTAATAGCAAAAGATAACCATGGATCAAACTAAGAAAGTAAAGGCAAAATATAGTGGGGATGATACGATACCGAGGCACCTCCCCCAAGCTTGGCGAAAGCCAAGGGGAGTGCCCATACCCGATACTCAGTTTTCTTTTGGTGGTGAAGGATGTGGTGGTGATGAAGTAGTGGGTTTTCCTTTCTTCCTTAACTTACGCTTGAGGACGGAATTTTCATCTTTCAGTTCATGGATCTCCCACTCAAGATCCAACACCTTTTTGCATAAATCTTGCTTATTTTCCTGCAAGAGATGAAATGGGATAAACTAGATCTTAGGCCTATTTGCTTTGTTGGGGAGACTTGACTTCTTAAATTCAATGTGCATGTCCCTAGGTTGGGGCAATGGAAATTCATCCTCCTCTAAGCTCGTCTCCTCCTTCTTCTCAGGATCATGGTCTTATTCTTCCTTAGAAGTCCAGCCATAGCTCTCCACATCCCCATAGACCTTGGAGTTTGCGATATAATCTGCAACATAGCTCTCACAATCCGAGTCTAGGGACAACATCATTCTAGATCTAACAAGAAATAGAGACAAAAGAAAACAGGAGATTACTCCGCTATACGGAGGTTAACAGGTTCCGGAGGTATATAAAGATTTTTTTATCTTGGGGAACAAGCAGAACGGAAGAAAAATGGAGTCCGAAAAGTACCCAAGGTGGGCACAACCCACCTAGGCGCGCCTGGCATGCCAGGCGCGCCCTGGTGTATCGTGCCCACCGGGGTCACTTTCCTGGAAGTTTCTTATTTTCCTAATTTTTTAAATATTCCAAAACTGATAAAAAATATTTTTGCAGATTTTTCGGAGTCCGTTTACGTACCGTATCCCGTACCTCCCTTTTTTCATGATTCTGGAGTGTTCTGGAAGGTTTCCTTTATGTGTTCTTCGGGTGTCAAAATTTGGATAATATTGCTTACAACATTAATGGGCGTAATGAGATATAGTATTTTATTCGTTGCCCATTGACAACCTTCGGGTTAGTACCTTCGGCATTATTTATTTTGATAGCTTCGGACCGATAGACCTCCTCGATGACATAGGGTCCTTCCCATTTGGAGAGGAGTTTCCCTGAAAAGAATTTGAAATGAGAGTAGTGCAACAGAACATATTCTCCAACTTTGAACTCATGCTTTTGGATTCTTTTGTCATGCCATCTTTTAACTTTTCCTTTGAATAACTTTGCATTTTCATAAGCATGGGTTCTCCATTCATCTAATGAGCTAATATCAAATAGCCTCTTTTTACCAGCAAGTTTGAAATCATAATTGAGTTCTTTAATTTCCCAATATGCTTTATGTTCTAACTCAAGAGGCAAATGACAAGCTTTTCCATAAACCATTTATATGGAGACATACCCATAGTATTTTTATAAGTTGTTCTATAAGCCCAAAGTGCATCATCTAATTTCTTAGACCAATTCTTCTAGGACCTATTGACAGTCTTTTGTAAGATTACTTTTATTTCTCTATTGGCTAAGTTGAACTTGACCACTAGACTGAGGATGATAAGGTGATGCAATTCTGTGGTTAAAATCATACTTAGAAGGCAATTTACAGAAAGCACCATGAATAAAGTGTGAACCACCATCAATCATTAAATATATAATGACTCCAAACCTTGGGAAAATAACTTCCTTAAGCATTTTAATATAGGTGTTGTGATCAACACTACTGGTTGGAATAGCTTCTACCCACTAAGTAACATAATCAACAGCAACCAAAATATGTGTATACCCATTCGAGGAAGGAAAAGGTCCCATGAAATCAAATCCCCAAACATCGAATGGTTCAACAGAAACTGAATAATTCATAGGCATTTCTTGACGCTTACCAATATTACTTATTCTTTGGCATTCATCACAAGACGAGACAAACTTACGGACATCTTTGAAGAGAGTAGGCCAATAAATGCCAGATTGCAATAACTTATGAGCGGTTCTGTGTCCCGCGTGATGTCCTCCATAAGCTTTAGAGTGACATTTTCGTAGGATTTGTTTAGGTTCATGCTCAGGTACACAACGCCTAATAATACCATCTGCTCCTTTATAAAGATGTGGGTCATCCCAAAAGTAATGTCTTAAATCATAGAAGAATTTTTTCTTTTGTTGGTATCTGAAGCTATGTGGTATGTATTTAGCAACAATATAATTAGCCTAGTCAGCATACCAAGATGTACTATTAGAAACATTTATTGCAGCTAATTGTTCATCAGGAAAGCTATCATTAATAGGTTGTGGGTCATCAAGAATATTTTCAAGCCTAGACAAGTTATCACCTACGGGGTTCTCTGCTCCTTTCCTATCAGCAATATGCAAATCAAAATCTTGTAGAAGAAGAAGCCACCTAATGAGTCTAGGATTAGCATCTTTTTTTCCATAAGATATTTTATAGCAGCATGATTGGTGTGAACAGTCACTTTAGTATCAACAATGTAAGATCTGAATTTACCACAAGCAAACACCACTTCTAAGAATTCTTTTTCAGTAGTAGCATAGTTTCGTTGAGCACTGTCTATAGTTTACTAGCATAATGAATAACATTCAGTTTTTTATCAACTCTTTGTCCTAGAACAACACCAACAACATAATCACTAGCATCACACATAATCTCAAAAGGTAGGTTCCAATCAGGTGGTTGAACAACAGGTGCAGTAATTATGGCTTTCTTTAGTGTTTCAAAGGCTTCTAAACAATCATCATCCGACACAAAGGGAATATCCTTTTGCAAAAGATTCATAAGAGTCCTAGAAATTTTAGAAAAGTCTTTGATAAACTTCCTATAGGAACCAGCATGACCAAGGAAACTACGAATACCTTTGATATCTTTAGGACATGGTATTTTCTCAATTGCATCAACCTTGCTTTGTCCACCTCAATGCCTCTTTCGGAAATTCTATGGACCAGAACAATACCTTCGTTAACCATAAAGTGGCACTTCTCCCAATTCAAGACAAGATTTGTTTGTTCAGATCTCTGCAAAACTTGATCAAGATTGCTTAAACAATCATCAAAAGACTTCCCATAAACGGAAAAGTCATCCATGAAAACCTCAATAATCTTTTCACAAAAATCATAGAATATAGCAGTCATACATCTTTGAAAGGTAGCAGGTGCATTACATAAACCAAAAGGCATACGTCTATAAGCATAAGTTCCAAAAGGACAAGTAAAAGTGTTCTTTTCTTGATCAGGTTGTGAAACAGGTATTTGTGAAAAAAATAGAATATCCATCAAGGAAGCAAAAATGTGTGTGCTTAGATAATATTTCTAACATTTGATCAATAGAAGGAAGAGGGTAATGATCTTTTCTAGTTGCTTTGTTTAATTATCTATAAGCAATTACCATCCTATAGCTTGTGACAATACTTGGTGTAATAAGCTCATTCTTATCATTAGGAACAACAGTAATACCTCCCATTTTAAGGACACAATGAACATGACTTACCAATCTACTGTCAGCTATAGCATAGATTATACCTGCTTCGAGAAGTTTCGATGTTTCCGTTCTTACCACTTCTTTCATCTTCAGGTTTAACCGACATTGGTGATCAACAAAGGGTTTAGCATCAGGTTCCATATTAATCTTGTGCTGACATAGAGTGGGACTAATGGCCTTAAGACCATCAAGAGTATATCCAACAATAGCTCTATCCTTCCTTAGAACTTTCAATAATCTTTCTTCTTCATGTTCTGAAAGGTTAGCATTAATAATAACAGGATATATCTTTTTCTCATCAAGATAAGCATATTTCAAAGTGTCTGGCAATTGTTTTAATTCAAACACAGGATCACCTTTAGGTGAAGGAGGACCTCCTAGAGTTTTAATAGGAAAATTGTGTTTAAGCAGAGGTTGTTGTTTGAAAAAGATTCTATCTATTTCATTTCTTTCACGCATATGGAAATAATTTCCATGGTCTAGCAAATATTTTTCCAAAGGAATAGTGGGAGGCACAACAATACAAGCAAGACCAATAATTTCATCCTTACTAGGCAAATCTTTCTTATGAGGTAGTCTACTAAACTTTGAAAAATTAAATTCATGACATTCATCACCAAAGCTAACACCGACAGTTTGTTTCTCACAATCTATTTTGGCATTGACGGTGTTCAAGAAAGGTATGCCAAAGATAATGGGGCAAAAGTCATCTTGTGGGGAGCTAGGAACAAGAAAATTAGTAGGGTATTTATTTTCCCATGCAAGACTTCAATATCTCTAAGAATCCCAATTGGTGATATAGTATCTCTATTGGCAAGTTTAATAGTGACATCTATGCCCTCTATTTCAGTAGGTGCTATTTCATTCTTAATTACTTTATATAAGGATAAAGGAATAGCACTCACACTAGCACCTAGGTCACATAACCCATGATAATATTGATCTCCTATCTTAACTGGGACAACATGCATGCCAATAACTGGTCTATGTTTATCCTTTGTATCATGGTTGGCAATTCTAGAAGCTTCATCACAGAAGTAAATAACATGCCCATCAATATTATGGACTAAGAGATCTTTAACCCTAGAAACACTAGGTTCAACTCTGATTTGTTCAGATGGTTTGGGTGTTATAACATAACTTTTGTTAAGCACAGTTGAAGGTTTAGCATGTTCCTTCATCCTAACAGGGAAAGGTGGTTTTTCAATATAAGAAGTGGGAACAACTGGATCTTTCTTCTTTAGCTTTTACTGGGTCTTTAACTTCTCTAATTGGTGGGTGATATTTAAACCACTTCTCCTTAGGGAGATCAACATGAGTAGCAAAAGATTCACATAAAGAAGCTACTATCTCATAGTCAAGTCCATATTTAGTGCTAAACTTTTGAAAGGCATCGATATTCATAAAAGATTTAACACAATCAAACTTAGGTTCAATACCTGACTCTTTTCCTTCGTCGAGTTCCCAATCTTCAGAGTTGAGTTTAATTCTTTCCAAAAGATCCCACCGGGAGTCAATAGTCTTCTTCATAAAAGAACCAGTGCAAGAAGTATCGACCATGGATTGATCATTACGAGAAAGTCAAGCATAAAAATTCTGAATAATAATTTATCTTGAGAGCTCATGATTGGGGCATGAATATAACATTGACTTAAGCCTCCCCAAGCTAGAGCGATACTTTCTCCTTCATGAGGCCAAAAATTATATATATAATTCCGATTACGATGAACTAGATGAATAGGATAAATTTTTTGATGAAATTCCAATTTCAACCGATTCTAGTTCCAAGATCCAATATCATCGCATAGCCTATACCATGTAAATGCTTTTCCCTTCGAAGATAAAGGGAAAATCTTCTTCTTAGCTTCATCTCCTGGCAAACCCACAAGATTAAACAATCCGCAAATTTCATCCACATATATCAAGTGCATATCAGGATGTTCGGTTCCATCTCCTGCATAAGGATTAGCTAGGAGTTGTTCTAACATACCCGAAGTAATTTCATACTCAATATTTATAGTAGGTGCAGTAGGTTGAGGGGCAACTAACTGTGGTGCTGGTCGAGGTGAATATACCCCGGACAAACCCCTCAAGGGATTGTTTTTGATTGTAGCAAGTGACAATGAATTTCAGAACATAGTAATAATGTTTCCTTACCAATTTCCACTTACCCAGAGCGCTTCACTCCCCGACAACGGTGCCAGAAAATAGCCTTGATGACCCACAAGTATATGGGATCAATTGTAGCATTTTAGATAAGAGTGTCGAACCCAATGAGGAGCAGAAGGAAATGACATGTGGTTTTCAGCAAGGTAATGTCTGCAAGTGCTAAAATTGTAAGTAGCGGAGTAGTTTGATAGTAAGATAATTTGTAACGAGCAAGTAACAATAGTATTAAAAAAGTGTAGCAAGGTAGCCCAATCCTTTTTAGGCAAAGGACAGGCCAAAACAGTCTCTTATGATAAGAAAAGTGTTCCTGAGCGTACACGGGAATTGCATCTGGTCACTTTCATCATGTTGGCTTAATTCATGTTCACTACTTTGATAATTTGATATGTGGGTGGACCAGTGCTTAGGTGTTGTTCTTACTTGAAAAAACCTCCTACTTATGTTTAACTCTCTCGCAAGCATCCGCAACTACGAGAAAAGTATTAAGAATATATTCTAACCATAGCATTAAACTTTTGGATCCAATCGATCCCTTACGAAATAGCGCATAAATTGGGGTTTAAGCTTCTGTCACTCTCACAACCCACCATATAATAACTACTCCACAATGCATTCCCTTAGGCCCAAATATGGTGAAGTATCATGTAGTCGACGTTCACATGACACCACTAAGAGATTAATAACATACATATCATCAAAATATCGAACACATATGAAGTTCGCATGATTACTTACAACATGATTTCTCCTGTGACCTCAAGAATGAAAGTATCTACTCACAAATGATAATCATGCTCAAGATCAGAGGGGTATTAAATAGCATAATGGATCTGAACATATAATCTTCCACCAAATAAACCATATAGTAATCAACTACAAGATGTAATCAACAGTACTAGTCACCCACAAGAACCAATCTGTAGTTCCGGTACAAAGATTGAACGCAAGAGATGAACTAGGGTTTCAGAGGAGTTGGTGTTGTTGAAGATGTTGATGAAGACAGCCCTCCCCAAGATGGGAGGGTTGTTGGTGATGATGATGACGATGATTTCCCCCTCCGGGAGGGAAGTTCCCCTAGCGGAATCGCTCCGTCGGAGGGCAAAAGTGCTCTGGCCCAAGTTCCGCCTCGAGGAGGCGGTGCTTCATCCCGAAAGTCCTCTCACTATTTTTTAGGTAAAAATAAGTTATATAGCAGAAGATGGTCACCGGAGGTCGGCCGAGGAGGGCAGCAGCCACCAGCGTGCGCCAGGGCCTCCTGGCGTGCCCAGGTGGGTTGTGCCCACCTGGTGGCCCCCATCTGGTACTTATTTGCTCCAATAATTCTTATATATTCCATAAAAAATCCTCAGGAAGTTTCAGCTCATTTGGACTCGTGCAGAATTGGTAGCTTCACATAGCTTTTTCAGGTCAAGATTTCCAGTTGCCAGAATTCTCCCTGTTTGTGTATACCTTGCATATTATGAGAGAAAAGGCATTAGAATTACTCCAAAAAGCATTATTATACAATAAAACAACATAAATAACAGTAGTAAAACATGATGCAAAATGGACGTATCACTGACACGTGCCCACGATCTCACGATCGAGATCCGGTCCGTTGAATGTGGAACGTCCTGAGTTTTTCATCGGTAGATTTTGGAGTGGGCGTTTTCTCCCTGTGGATATATAAACTCCCCCTCAGGTTCTTCTTCTTCCTTAGTTCCCTCTCTATTCGGCCTCAAATCCCCCTCTCGTTCTCCGTACAAGCCCAAGATCGAAGTAGCATCGACGTCAAGCCTCGCCATGCAACACCGGCAAAGCTCCGTCACCGTTGGTCATGCCAGTGCGGTAACTCATCTCTCCCATGCTACCATAGTCGATCTCTCTTGCCAAGTTAGGGCATTCATATCTACAACTTGCCCTATTCTCTTCCTGTTCTATTGCAGTTCATCCCGATGCCAATTATCTTGTGTTATTTTTCTTGCTGTAGATCCTTAGGTTTCACTAAGTTATGACCTGTACAGTTTGTAGTAGTTCCTCGTATTAGTCTCTTGGATCTAGGGTTCACCGTGTGTATGTCAAAAGATTAGAGGATTGGTTATGTCCTATTTAGGCATATTGCAATTCACTCGACAATATCTTGCAAGTGTATGCCATGAACCCCTTGCTTCCTCAGAAAACTTGTATGTTTTGAGTTAAAATGATTATGTGCATGTTTGTGACTTCTTCCTGTGTTTTCTTTCAGATTTGTCTTTTTTTCTTCAGGAGTGGTCATGGCAAATAGTTCGGATGTGCAGTCTGGCTCCAAGGAAGAAATCCGCAGCAGCCATGTGTGGCTAACAAAGCAAAGGTAGCTGAAAAGAAATAGGCAAAACCACAAAGAGCACCGAAGAAAAAGGCAGACTCTAAATTTGCTAAAGAGGATGATGGTATTCCCTCAACACACAGTCAGCTAGAGGACGAACTTGTCACTCTTCTCTGATGGAAATCCCAAGAAGGGTGGTCGCGGTAGAGAGAGAAATACCGTGTCTGAAATGTATGATCCGGAAACCTATAGGACTCCAGCAAGAGTAGGAACTGCTCAAGAAAGGAACAACAGATTGCAAAAGATTCGCCATTATTGGGTGAAGAAATGGTTCAACTATGAGAACATCCAAACGAAATACCTGACATTGTTCGCATTCACTCCACCCTGGAATGTTTGCATTGCACATGGTTGCCTAGGTAGGGATGATGAAAAAGTAAGGCCAGCACAACCTCGAAACACTCATGCCGATTCCTTGAAAACCATAGGTGATTTCCCCAAGAAGTTGCAAAGAGGGAAAAGGATAAGGATAAGCGTGAGACTAGACTTGTGAAGAAAAATCCAGTAGAGCAGCGAAATGTTGAGTTAACTCAACAAGATATATAAGAGAAGAAGGAAAGGGCATCTGCCCGAAAAGAGAATAATAAGAAGAGAAAGTCTGTTTCACCTCGTGCTTTGAAGAAGAAGTCTGTTACCAGGAAATCGAGGAAGGTTGCTACTACCTTGTCTGAGGAGGATTGTTCTGGTGATAATGCTAGCGAAGAAATCCCCATGTATGATCAAAGAGCACTTCTTGATAAGCCCTACCAAAATCCCTCTCTAGCAAAGAATTCACCACCAGTGAGATCGTCACCAAGGCTTTCTCATGTACCCTCGGATAAACCTTTGAGTTATGTCACCCCAGTGGTGAAAAGAAAATTGGTTACTGATGAAAAAGTTGTTGCTCCTGCCAAGAAGGCGAAGAAAATCATTCCTGCTCCCACGGAGGAATATGATTTTGATCTGATATTTGATATCATTGAAGGTGCTTCCTATGATGCAAATCCATCTGAATTGAGCAATTTAGGTCTGCTTGGAGATGTTACCAAGATGGTAATGAAGCATTTCACTGAGCTCAAAGGGATCACGAAGGAATTGAACCAGGAAGTAGAAGATAAGAAATTGCTTGCGAAGATGAGAAATGAGAGTCGCTCTGAGTCTGAAAGAAAAGATGTGAACAAGGGAATTCTCGAGATCACCAAGGCCCTCACAGTGATGACAAACAATAAGATTGACTGGCACTCCAAGTTGAAAATGGATATCTTTCAACTCTGCAATTGTAGAAATGATGAAATCAAACGTCAAGCAGATCTTGCCGGATGCAGAGTGAGAGAAGAGAAATGTCAGAGAGCTCAGGCTAGAGCAAATAAGACAAAAGAAGTCAAGGACCATCATGTCCAAACTGTATCAACTGATGCTCCCATCAACACGAGCGCCCCACTGCAACAGATTCCACCTTCTCCTCACTCTAAGGAAGAAACCGAGCAACAACCTGAGCCTGCGGTAGTAGTCATTCCTACCTCAGTTGAACAAGTATCTGGTGGACACATATCTTGTCAATCCTGATGAAGTAAACGTCATGCCCGAGCAAAGTGTTCCTAAAGAAAAGATTGACGAAGAGATTGAGATAGAAAAGGCTGTCCCATCGGCTTTGAAGGAAAAACGAGCTGAACCCTCCGGATCAACCAAGGAGGGTGAGAAGGTTGAGGGGAGCAATTTGCATCCAAAGGAAATATCCCTATGGTCTCCTCATCTGGTGCCCCTGCCCCGATGAAGGTTGACCCTACTCATGGTTATTTGGCTTCACAACCAGAACAAGAAGAAAAGAAGTTTGAAGAGCCCATGGCTCCCGAAGAGAAAGGCCAAGTAGTACCACCCTTTTTGCCACAACAGACAGAAGGAGATCAAGGTGTGACTCAAGAGTCTGAAAAAGTTGTGCCACCCACAGTTGAAACCTCATCGAAAGAAAAGGCCCTTGTGCCTGCATCTGAAAAAGCCGTTGAAGGAGTTCTAGCAAAGGAAAATGTAGGTCAGTCCAGTGATCACACACCACCAGCTCCAGAGACACTATCAAGGCCACTTGCTCCATTGAAGCCCGCCGATGAAAATTTGTCGGCTTCAGTAGACGTTTGGCCGATGGAAATTAGTATGGACGAATTATGGAAAAAATCCTCAGGAATCTTTTCCGCTATTTCCATCTGAGTATATATGGCCCCAATGGCCCCGCATTCAATGAACAGCTTCACTCTTTGAAGCTTGCATTCTTTGAGGTGAGTCCTTATGAAGGAGAAAAGACAACTTTGTCACCAAGCTTCAAGACAGAAGAGAAGGTAGTCAGCTATGCTCAAATCTTATTTGTCAAGCACAGGATTTTCAATCATAAGATGTTGAACTTCACCAAGCTCAAAGAAATTCCCTGCTTTCACAATGCACTTGATCATGTTGAACATGCTCTTCTGAAGGGATTCATGCATTTCAATCATGGCTGGAACAAAGGAAGTTATTCTTCTGTTATATGACACGTTGTACATCACAGGAGAGATGGAAAATACTTCAACTTGGAAGCTTGAATGGATGACTAGCAGGCAGAGAATCAAATGTTCGGCAGATCATTTTCCGGCCCTGATAAATTTGCCTCAATGTGAATTTGAGAATGGCAGAGATCACATGCTGCATTTCTAGGAAGTGCCAGAAGCACAACTCAACATCATGATGGATCCCACCTTGGTAGGTGATGAATGTATTGAGGTTGACCCTAAGAAGTTGGCTCACGATAATAAAGTGTTATTTCACATTCTATGCAATACCATCATACCAACCAACAGGCTGAACTCCATCAAAGGCATCTTAGGAAATGCTCTTGTTGCAATATCTCAGGGAATCAAGTTTGAAATTCCTAACCTTTTCATCCAGAACCTGGCATGTGCTGCAGATAGTCCTCAGTCGTTGAAGCCCTATGCTCCTTGGATCATGTTTTCCATTGAGCCGCTCACAAATGAGAAATTCTTCTGGGCCGCTGTACCGAAGGTATTTATGCCACCTGTTCATCACACTCGGCGAATTGTAAAAGACAACAGAAAGGGGAAGGAACCGATTGATGCTGCTACTAACACTTCTGCTTCTGAAAATGCATCAAAGGTTAAAGAAGCCAGGATTGACATCCCATGCGAAGAAAATCCATCAATCTATGAGATTTGTTTTCGCACGCAACAGACTCTGGAAAGACACATCAAGATGGACAGAAAAGTGAACATGGAATTGATGGTTGAGTTGAATCTGATTTATAATCACACTGGTCGAATCCTATCGCACGAGAAGGATGCAAGAAAGCGATTATGGACCTTGCTGCAGAAGCATTACTCTCGCAAGGATCTAGCCAAGAATGGCCTCTTCAAGAAATATGATCATTTGGACTTGCTTGAAGTACCATGTATCCGAAGACAAACTCCAGTGCTCCCACAACGTTTTACTTCAACAGATCTGCTGTCTGTCAATCATGATGCTGAAATTACAGATACAGCTAGTACTCGTATCTACAAGCAATTTGTCCATCCTTCCAAGTCTGCAAAAGCCAATGCTACTACTCCTGCTTCTGCCTCGACCATTCCACATTCTTCTGACTCTAATTCTTCGAGTGGTTTTAATTCGAACTCAGAAGATTCGCCCACGGAGTAATTCCTCGAATGTCTTCTCTTTCCTTTTTGACATTTGTTGACAAAAGGGGGAGAACTACATCGAGTGATAGTTTATCGGGGTTTGCAGGATCTGTGTTTCTCTTTCGATCGAACAATTTGGTTTTCCTTGAACAATTTGCCTCTAGAACCTTATCGCACCGCATATGGTGCTGAAACACTAGATCGTTTTGTAACGTTAATAATCTCCTGCCTGCAATGCTATTTGCTTCGAAGTATTTGTCTGCAGGTACCTTTAAATGTGTTGTTGGTGTGAATGATTATCACAGATGATTATCTATCTTACAGGGACACATAAGAAGTATAGTGAATCATCAAATTGTTATATTACATTGGAGAAGTACCTCAAGTACAAAATGAACCTTAACTGTTGTGGTTGGATATGCTCTGATTGGTTATCTCTCATTCTTTTTTTTGCGGGATGGTTATCTCTCATTCACTACTAGGGAAAACCTTATACACAGAATCTTAGCAGTAGCGCGGTTCAAGAGGACGCTCTACTGCTAATTAGCAGTAGCGCGTGGTAAAAACAAGCGCTACTGCTACTGACTTAGCAGTAGCGCGTCTGGGCGGAACCATGCTGCTACTAAAATTGACAAACAGTTCCCGCCAACCTAGGTTTAGTAGTAGCGCGGTGTTTATAAGCGCACTGCTGATAAAGTCATAGTAATAGCATGCTTTTTATCGGCCGCGCTACTGCTAATTGTCGCTATTTTTGAAACTGACCACAAGGCGGGACCAACTTAGAAGTAGCGCGTGAGGCGTAAGCACGCTGCTGCTAGGTTAATAGCAGTAGCGATGTTTATAACCCGCGCTACTGCTAAGCCGTAGCATATACCACCTCTTTCCCTCCTCCCCCTCCCCCATCCTCTCTTCCTCACTTTCTCCTACCTCCCACCTCCTCTCTCCCTCACTTTGCTTCTTTCTCACTACTTCTCCCCACATTACACTCCTTCTTCTACCTACCTTTCTCTCTCTTTATTACTCCTAGCTAACTTACACCACCTCCATTAATTCATCTCCTTTCTCTTTTTCCTCTCCCTCCACTAGATAAAGTCATCTCCTTCCCCAACTAGCTTGGTAGATCTACCCATTTAATGATGTGAGCTATGTACCTCCCTAACTAGATCTAGCCATATCAAGAAGTAAGATTTGTCCACTTTTGATCCTTCCCTAGGTGTGTGGTGACACCGATCGACATCATCATCACCGTGCTCGATTTCGAGATAGGTGATTAAAAATTTGTGCTTTTGCAAGAATGGAGATATGTGTATGTGTGTGATATGACATAATCGCGTGATATGATAGAAATTATGTGTGTGGCATGAGTTGGCTCTGAATTGTGTTTGAGTTGCCTATGTTTTGCCAAAATGTCGATTTATTTCCGTTTGGGCGAATTTTGGGCAAACTCTATATGTTCTATTTTTAGGGAAAGTCATGCCGAATTTTTGTATGACTTTGATGCATGCACGCATTTTTATAATCAATTTGTTTATTATTACCGTGCAAGCGTTCATGATGGTCAGTGGAACGATGGTGGACAGGTGGTTGCGGTCGGCGGTGCAGGACATGAAAGAAAATAACTTGGCAGGGTTTTATGTCTTTGTCGAAGATGCAAAGGAATAGTTTGCCTTGACCCATATGACGATGGTCGTGTCAAAGCGTACCTACTCATGACTGGTTTCATGGATGGCTATACTCGATGGATAATTGAAGATGAGGATGATGATGTTGAGGACGCCGACGGGGCAGGCAATGACGACATGGGGCAAGACGCAGAGATGGTCGATAGTGGCGGCGGGGAAGAGGCCGGACATGGCAGCGGAGAAGGGGCCGGACATGGCAGAGGAGAAGGGGTCGGACATGGCAGCGGAGAAGGGGCCGGACATGGAGGCGGAGAGAATATGGACTCCACACTGTAGAGTTCGTCGGTACTAAGTTCAATTGCGCGGGACCCTCATGTTCAAGCACTGCTTCGCAAGGAGACGAGTTCTGAGAGAGCTTCTTCTAGAGAGGAGGCTAAGCTATAGCAACTGGTGGTAGACTCGAACACTCCATTGTATGATGGTTGCAATCCTGAGGTGACCCACTTGAGTTTCATGCTCCAACTCCTGAAGACGAAGGCTAAAAACAAATGGACCGACACTAGCCTCGATGAGCATCCAGAGTACCTAAAGGATGTTATTCCCGTGGGGAATCTGTGTCCTACTAGTGTGGATGAGGCCAAGAAGATCATGTGCCCTCTTAATCTGCCGCACGTTAGATACCATGCATGCATCAACGATTGCATAATTTATTGGAAGGAGCACGTTGAAAAAACAAGTTGTCTGGTGTGCAATGCTTCTCGATACAACAAGGCTGGGAAGGAATCTCCCCAGAAAGTTGTATGGTACTTACCGATCACTCCCCGTCTCCAGCGGTATTTCGTAGATCCCAAGGAAGCAAAGCTCATGCACTGGCACGTGGAGAGGAAGAAGCCCGACGATGGAGATGATCCGAAGCTGAGACATGTCAAGGATGGAAGCCAGTGGAGAGCATTGAACGGCTTCTATCAGTTTTTGAATGTGATACAATGAACATCATGCTCGGCGCGTGTACCGATGGCATGAATCCATTTGGCAACTAGAACACGAACCATAGCACATGGCCTGTGTTTGTATGTATGTACATCCTCCCCCCTGGTTGTGCATGAAGTCAAAGTACATTCACATGAGCATGCTGATTCAAGGGCCAAAACAACCTGGAAATAATATTAATCTGTATTTGGGGCTACATCAAGAGGAGTTAGACACGTTATGGAAAACACCGGCCAAAGACATGGGATGCCAGCAAAGGCGAGTATTTCTACATGACAACCACGTTGATCACGACGATGCATGACTATCTCAGTTACGGATATGTCGCAGTCCAGGTGTGCCATGGATATTGCGGATGCATGCGGTGCATGGATGATATGACGTCTCAGCAGCTAACATCAAGGAAATAGGACGGGTCTGGAAAAATCGTGTACATGGGGAATCGAAGATGGCTCGAGAAGGAGAACCCATGGAGAAACCATGGATATCTATTCAATGGTCACGCTGAGCATCAAGAACCTCCACGTAAGCGGAGCGATGCTGAAATCGATGAGCTATTGAAAAACTAGGAAGAGTGCCCCGCGCCGGGAAAGACGATGAAAAAGGCGCCAGTGTCATGCCCAATATGCCGCCCTATCCTAAAGGAACTCGAAGGTCCCACCAAGGATAGAAGCGCATATTGGAGACGCTTTTGCAAGGTGGATATCATTACATCGTACCATTACATAATAGTTGGGGGTACATACAAGAAGCATAGAATGCCACACGAATACAACATCATCATACATAAGAGCCACATGCGACTATGGATGAACCACAAACAGAAACTCAAACGACATCCACCCTGCTAGCCCAGGCTGCCGACCTGGAACCTATCCCCTGATCGAAGAAGAAGCAGAAGGAGAACTCCAAAACAAGCAAACATCGTTCTCGTGTCATGATCATCGCATAACCTGTACCTGCAACTGTTGCTTTAGTAATCTATGAGCCACGAGGACTCAGCAATCCCATTACCATGGGTATCAAGACTAGCAAAGCTTAATGGTAAGGAAGGGGTAAAGTGGTGAGGTTGCAGCAGCGTCTAAGCATGATATGGTGGCTAACATACGCAAATAAGAGCGAGAAGAGAAGCAACGAAACGGTCGTGAAGCTAGCAATGATCAAGAAGTGATCCTGAACTTCTACTTACGTCAAACATAACCCAAAACTGTGTCCACTTACCGGACTCCGCAAAGAAGAGACCATCACAGCTACACACATGGTTGATGTGTTTTAATTCAAATCTGGTGTTAAGTTATCTACAACCGGACATTAACAAATTCCCATCTGCCACATAATCGCGGGCACGGCTCTCGAAAGTTTATACCCTGCAGGGGTGTCCCAACTTAGCCCATCACAAGCTATCACGGTCAACGAAGGATATTCCTTCTCCCAGGAAGACCCGATCAGTCTCGGAATCCTGGTTTACAAGACACTTCAACAATGGTAAAATAAGACCAGCAAAGCCGCCCGATGTGCCGACAAATCCCGATAGGAGCTGCACATATCTCGTTCAAGGCACAATGGATAGGTCAGCCTATGAGTAAAACCAGACCTCGAGTTTCCCCGTGGTGGCC
>NC_041391.1:407906959-407921095 GCF_002162155.2 Triticum dicoccoides | reverse complement strand
AGGCAAATGGTAAAACCAAGGTTGGGCCTTGCTGGAGGAGTTTTATTCAAAGCGAACTGTCAAGGGGGTCCCATAAATCACCCAACGGCGTAAGGAAGGCAAAATCGAGGAATATAACACCGGTATGATGGAAACTAGGGCGGCAAGAGTGGAACAAAACACCAGGCATAAGGCCGAGCCTTCCACCCTTTACCAAGTATATAGATGCATTAATTAAATAAGAGATATTGTGATATCCCAACATAATCCTGTCCATCATGGAGCAATCTTCAACTTCACCTACAACTAACAATGCTATAAGAGGGGCTGACCAAAGTGGTAACATAGCCAAGCAACGGTTTGCTAGGAAGGGTGAAAGGGTTAGAGGCTGACATGGCAATTTGGGAGGCTTGAAGAGCAAGTGATAGGTAGTGCAGCATAGCGATAGAACGAAGCAACTAGCATAGCAATGATAGTAGTGAGATCCAAGGTGATGTTCATCTTGCCTGAAATCCTGCAAGGAAGAAGAACGTTTCCATGAAGAAGATGAAGCCACTAAGAAGAACCAAGCATAGACGAACGAATCCTCACGATCGCAACGAAACAGGAACTAACGAGAAGGGGCACAACCGGAAGAAGCAAACAATAAGGTAAACACACAACACATAAACAATACATGATGCACACTCAAGTATGATGCATGACAAGGCTACAAGATGCTACTCATGGCAAGAGATGATGCAAAACAAGAACAACACCTCAAAGCAAGTTTAAATGAGGCCGGAAACAACATATGACCAAACCGGAAAGACCCCATATGTAAATTTAGAAATTTTTCCAGATCTGAATAAACCTTATGTTCAAGTTACTAAACAGCAAGTTAAGATGCACCAAGATGATCTACACAAAATTCTAGTCAAGTTACATATAAAGTTCATTTAGTTCGGAGCTACGGCCTAGAAGATATGAGCAAAACAAGTTAAACATGGCATTGATGCAAAATGCATTCAAACATCAAGGAAACACATTAAAAACAAGGATGCAACAAGATAATGAAACTATATGAAATTCTAAGCAAGTTTCATATAGAGCATGCTCACAACGGGGCAACGGTTCAACACATACACATGAAACAAGTTTAAAGGACAAGCTGTCCAAAACAGCAACTAGGCATCTAGCAAGCATCAAAACAATATTCTACAGCACCTCAACATGAAAAAAAGGAATGGACATGATGTAGAGGTAAAGCATAACAAAACATGAACACTGAGCTATCTCTAGAAATCACTATAACATGCCCAAAAGGACATGGCGAGATTGCAAATAATAACAATTCACAGACTTGGCAGAAATCACTGGACATGACAAAAATAACATCAGGTTGCACTGTTTAGAGATATCAAACAACATGTTACAGCAAGCTATCGTGGCAAAATATACCATGGAATGCTAATACTAAAGACAAAGAACAAAACTCCCTTACTGAACTAATTCCAAAGAACAACAAAAAGGATGGTAGGATCCATGCAAACATGGCAAATGATATGACAGATTCAGACATGGCAAGAACAACGATAAGTAGGAATGTTGGTGAGACTGTACAACTTACCACAAAGCATTAAAGGGCATAAAAAGGTGTTGAACAGTAATATGACATATTTATGAAGCTAAGCATGGAAAGCGAAAGTTCATAAGGTGCATGGATCACTAGCAAAACACATGGCAAAACTGAAATTAATGTTAACAGCCTGATAGTAACATTATTTAGCAATTTGAGAGCAAGATTACAACAAACTACAGTAGGCTATAAATTCAACCAAGGGTTTGGTCGTATAGACCATGGCATGTATAACAAAACATCCTTAGTTAACATCTCCAGATTACGCATAGAATGACTTGTAGAAGCAGGTTTACATAGCATCATGATATAGCAGATTCAGCCTACCAAAACAGTAACAACAAGTACCCTACTTCACGAGCGTTAATCACTCACTACAAGACTCAAAAAATTACATGGATTACGCCACTATAAAGATGGCATGATGTAGCTCCAAACTCATGTAGACATCAAGCTCATAGGATGCACACACAAAATGCAATGAAAAAGACAATTCACCAAGTTATAACAGTCTCAGCAGGTTAACATCATATAACAATCTTGCAACGATGATTAGGGCGTCAAGATGTACTCAAACAAGCATGGCTTAGTGGAATGAAAGGAATAGCATCTCATGACGAACATTTTGATATATCATACATGCAAAACGAAGCTACGAGCAGAAAGTTATGGCATGTCAAACATGGCACCAGAATGCAAAATTACGGGGATGGTAAAAAAAATAGACAAGCGGGAAATACCAAGTCATGCACTGGGCGAGGGATGGAGGGGCTCACTCACCATGGGCCTTGGGCCAGGACGAGGGGGATGAGGCAGATCGGGCCGGCTCTGACTGGGCCAGCGGGCGAGGCCGTGGTTGGGCCTTGAGGGGGGGCTGTGGCCCACGCGGGGATGCGCTGGCCCACACGGGCGTGAGATCGGGCGTCGGCAAGGTCGAGCGGGTGGACGCTCGTGCGAATGAGGACGGCGGCGGCGGCTTGGCGCGTCTCCGGCGAGGCTCCCGCGGAGGAGGGAGGCGGATCCCGCCGGGGATGGATGGATCCGGGCGGTGGTGGCCGGATCCCGCCGGATCTGTGGCCGGAGATGGGCGGCAGCACGGAGGCGGGACAACACGGAGCCGGCGACGAGCTCCATGGCAGCGGCGGCGAGGAGCACTGCAGGGGAGAGGAGAGGGGTTAGGGAGAGGCAAGGAGATGGAGAGGAGGGCGGCGGAGCTGGCCTGGGTGAGGTCCAGCAACGAGCGACGAGGCAGCGGGGTCCTGAGGCGGCGGGGACGCGCTGGATCGGCAGCTCCTGAGGGAGTCCTGGATTAGCGGGTATCCGGACAGCCAGACTATATAGTTTGGCCGGACTGTTGGACCGTGAAGATACAAGACTCAAGACTTCGTCCTGTGTCCGGATGGGACTCTCCTTTGCGTGGAAGACAAGCTTGGCGACCCAGATATTATATTTCCTTCTTTGTAACCGACTCCTTGTAAACCCTAGCCCTCTCCGGTGTCTATATAAACAAGAGAGTTTAGTCCTTAGAGACACAATCATAATCATCAAAGGATAGCTTCTAGGGTTTAGCCTCTACGATCTCGTGGTAGATCAACTCTTGTAACACTCATATCATCAATATCGATCAAGCAGGAAGTAGGGTTTTACCTCCCTCGAGAGGGCCCGAACCTAGGTAAAACATCGTGTCCCTTGCCTCCTGTTACCATCAGCCTTAGACGCACAGATCGGGACCCCCTACCCGAGATCTGCCGGTTTTGACACCGACATTGGTGCTTTCATTGAGAGTTCCTCTGTGTCGTTGCTGCAAGGCTTGATGGCTCCTTCAATCGTCAACAACAACACGGTCCAGGGTGAGACTTTTCTCCCCAAACAGATTTTCGTGTTCGGCGGCTTTGCACTGTGGGCCAATTCGCTTGGCCACCAGGTCAAGTTCGGAAACCTGAACTACACGGCCGATATCCGCGGAGACTTGATCTTCAACGGGTTCGGGCCTGCGCCAGGAGCGCCGGACAGTCACGATGACCACGGCTTAGACTTGTTGTCGGACAATGCTCGGGTATCGCCCCTAAATCTGGAGTAGATTGCGTCGCCCGAGGACGGGTGGACGGACCCCGCCCTGGAGGCCACACACTCATCGGTGGTAGAGCCGAACACAGGCTTCACCCCCAAGGAGGCCTGTGACACCGGACCCCTGGACTCATATCCGGGTGTAGGTGCCAGTCCGCGCACTCCCGAGCCCGCTGAATTTGGTTATTTTCCAGAACTCGCCCTTTGGAGATGTACTGAACTCGTTAAAGTCTCTCTCTTTGTCAGGAGACTCTTGGCCGAACTATGTACGGCTCGAGTTGGAAGCAGGCGACGAAGCAACTCGTTGCCCACCCACCACCCACTTCATTGCCATGATCGATGATTTAACCGACGTGCTTGACTTCAAATCCGAAGACATCGATGGTATGGACGACGATGTAGGAGAAGAACAGGAACCACGGCCCACGGGGCAGTGGACAGCCACCTCCTCATATGATATATATATGGTGGACACTCCGAAGGAAACCAATGGCGATGAGTCGATGGAGGATAACCCCTCAGGGAAGAAAGCAAAGCATGCACGTCGTTGGCGCTGCTCCAAGCCTCGCCATAGCAATACCGGCTAAGGAAACGAAAACAATCCGGATGGTGGCGAAGATGAATACAACCCCGATCAGCCTGCCATCGAGCAGGCCGAACAGGAAGACGGGCAGGTCAGCCCAGACGAACAGGCAACAGACGTATACCCGGAGGAGGACAACTACATGCCCCCCTCCGAAGACGAGATTAGCCTCGGCGACAGCGAGTTCGGCGTACCAGAGGACCCATGGAGCAGGAGCGCTTCAAGCGTCGTCTTATTTCCACCGCGAGGAGCTTGAAAAAGAAGCAGCAGCAGCTCCAAGTTGATCAAGACCTGCTCACTAACAGATGGACCGAAGTCCTGGCAGCTGAGGAATACAGACTCGAGCGCCACATGGCTGACCGGCCACCTCGCGGTCGGGAAAAAACGCCATATAGGACCGGTCCTCATACCCACGCCAACACACTACGGCCCGGGGCAATGGGCAGGACCTACAAGATATACTAGAAAACAAGGCAGGACAGCCAAGATGGATCTACTGATCGCGGGGTATTGCTCCAACACGTAACGATGATCGTTACGCCAGATACACCATCAACAAGTCTGGTCAGGACAAATACAGCCAACCGGACTCAGTCGAACTGCGTAGCCACATAGCACGGCATAGAGGCGCCACACACCCCCTCGGCTTCAATGACAAAGTGATGGAACATGAATTCCCAACAGGATTTAAACCCGTAAACATCGAATCATATGATGGCACAACAGACCCCACAGTATGGATCGAAGATTTCCTTCTCCACATTCACATGGCCCGCGGTGACGATCTACACACCATCAAGTACCTTCCCCTCAAGCTCAAAGGACCGGCAAGGCACTGGCTAAACAGCCTGCCAGCAAATTCCATTGGCAGTTGGGAAAACCTGGAGGACGCGTTCGTCGACAACTTCCAGGGCACGTACGTGCGACCACCGAATGCCGATGACTTGAGCCACATTACCCAACAGCCCGGAGAGTCGGCCAGGAAATTCTGGACTCGGTTCCTAACCAAAAAGAACCAAATAGTCGACTGTCCGAACGCCGAAGCCCTGGCGGCTTTCAAGCATAATATCTGCGACGAGTGGCTCGCCCGACACCTCGGCCAGGAAAAACCAAAGTCCATGGCGGCCCTCTCGACACTCGTGACCCACTTATGCGCGGGCAAGGATAGCTGGCTGGCTCGCAATAGCACCACGCAAATAAATTCAGGCACCTCAGATGTCCGCGACAATAACGGCAAGCCACGGCGCAACAGACACAAGCGGCGGAGCAATGGTGACAACACCGAAGAAACGGCAGTCAACGCCGGATTCAGTGGCTCGAAATCTGGTCAGCGGAAAAAGCCGTTCAAAAGAAACAATCAGGGACCGTCCAGTCTGGACCGCATACTTGAAGGCTCGTGCCAAATTCATGGTACCCCGGATAAGCTAGCAAACCACACTAACAGAGACTGCTGGGTGTTCAAACAGGCAGGTAAAATAAACGCCGAAAACAAGGACAAGGGGCTGCACAGCAACGATGACGAGGAGCCACAATGTCCGAACACAGGAGGACAGAAGAAATTTCCTCCCCAGGCGAAAACGGTCAACATGATCTATGCCACCCATATTCCCAAACGGGAACGGAAGCGAGCACTACGGGACGTCTATGCGATGGAGCCAGTCGCCCCAAAATTCAACCCATGGTCAGCCTGTCCGATCACCTTCGATCGTAGGGATCACCCTACCAGCATCTGTCACGGCGGTTCAGCCGCAACATACTTTAATAACCCCCCTTTTTACCTTTCAGGATACTGCTTTCGGGGAGCCTCTTCAGAAGAGCCAGATTGTCGGACTCGCACAGGAGAAAAAACCAAGGAGGCAAAAGGTTTTGCGCACAAAGGGAATACCCAGGTGGAATCTGTTCACGATCATTATACCTGTTTTATATACCTACATGCAGCCCGCCCTTGGATCGGACATGTCAAATAGTCCTATTTACTTCCGCTTAACGCATTCATTGTAAACATACGCTTAGACGTATTATTTATCAATGGAAGGTAATATATATTGTCAGCTTATTATTCCTATTTGCAAATTTTTTCTATAAATGTTTCCGTACACTTTGGTACGTTTAGTTTGCCAGGGGTTCCTTATGGCGCCCCATAACACGGCAAGACAAGTCCGGACACTTTCAACAGTGCGGCACCCCAAACTTATAGCACTATATGCATGAGCTCCGAATCATGTCTTGGGTCAATAGTTGGGTTTGCCCGGCTCCCTTGTTTTGGTACCTTACGTTCCATTATATCGGCTAAGGTAGCGCAGGGAGAACTACTGCGATTGTGTCCCGGTTCTTCCGGACGAGCACCTCAGTAGAGAAAGCCAAAAACTGACCGGCATGATGCGGCGAGAGCTGGTCGCTGTTCGAGAGGTCTTAAAATCCTTAAAGATTTGTTCCGCTTTAGGCGAGGAATCGGCTTCGTCCGATTTAGGCGTATATAGCGCCCCAATTCGGCTTTCTGAATTCTAGGGGCTTCGCCGAAATTTAAAATTGTAGACTTCTATGGCTAAGTGAAAGTTATAAAGCCTCATAGTCCGATTGCCTTGTTTGCTGCGCCAAGCACCTCCTGGGACCAAAAATATGGATAAAAAGTGTCTAGGTTTTTCCAGGAACAACCCGGTACTAGTTATGTGGGGGCGGAAGCCGACGACTGGACTACTTTCAAAATTTTATAAACAGCCACACAGAATGTAATATTTTAAATCAAAAAGCGCTATATAGCGCAAGTAACTTCGTCTTTATATTACAACAATGACAGAAGTACATTTACTCAAGGATCGTGTCCTTGGTACATTCATCGGCCACGAGACCAGCACCTTTCATAACGCCATCATAATATTTTTCGGGAGAGCGATGCGCCTTGCCCTCCGGCGGCCCGTCCTTCACCAGCTTCTCCGCATCCAGCTTGCCCCAATGCACCTTCGCACGGGCAAAGGCCCGGCGGACACCCTCAATGCAAATAGATCGCTTGATCACCTCAAGCCGCGGATAGGCGTTTACCATCCGCTTTATCAGGCCGAAGTAGCTCGCAGGCAAGGGCTCACCAGGCCACATCCGGACTATGAAATCTTTCATAGCCACTTCGGCCGCCCTGTGGAGTTCAACCAATTGCTGCAATTGGTCACTCAGAGGCATCGGGTGTTCGACTCCAGCATATTGGGACCATAACAGCTTCTCCCTTGAGCTCCCTTCCTCGTCACGGTAGAATTCCACGGCATCTGATACGCTGCGTGGCAGATCTGCGAATACCCCTGAAGAGCTCCAAATTGGGGTAAGTAAGAGAAACGCCTCCTCCACATGCTTGCTTTGCATAAAGAATGTCTGACTCGCCGCTATCTTCCTGGCCGCCTGGATTACCTGCTGGGCCTTTTTGGCCTCGGCCTTGGCGTCTTTCACACTCGCAAGGGCCTTCGCAAGCTCAGACTCCTTCGTCTTAAGGTCACGCTCCAAGGACTCGAACTTCTTGCTGAGGTCCTGGAGCTCTTGCTGTACCTCGCCCACCCTAGCATTCTGCTTTTCACGCTCAATGCACTCCATGGTTGCCTTGTCTTCGGCCTCAGACGACGCTTTATTTAGGGACGCCACTTCAGTTGTGGCCCCTATTACAAAGTCACGACGCTTTGTCGTCAGAATCACCAATTTTGTCTATTCTTTATGATATGCGAACGAGGTATCACTCACCTTTGTTCTCTTTGAGATGCCTCTTCGTGAGGCCGAGCTCTCCCTGTGCCTGCTCCAGGCCCCGTTTAAGGCCGGCGACCTCGGCCGTGCAGGCAGCAGCTGCAAGAAGCACCGCCTTCTTATTCACATGCACACCTATTATTAGACTCCTACGGATTATATTCGACCCTTCGTTTGGCTTTTCGTTCCGGACACCAAACAGAGTATCAGGGGCTACTACCTATCGGGTGATACTTACACACATTTTTGATTACTTACCTCAAAGCCTGTCAGGACGCTGGTGCAGGCTTCGGTTAGTCCGCCCTTGGCAGACAAAACCTTCTGAATCACCGCACTTGTAAGAGTACGGTGCTCTTCATCCATGGAAGCGTCGCGATGCGCTTCCAGCAGACTATCCGACGCCTCTGGCATAACGGAAGTCATTGGCACGGACGGCTCGCCCTCCTTAGCGAGGGGCCGACTGCCCGAATCCGGAACCATTGGAGGTTCCAGTACAATGTCCGGCTAAGAGCCCGGCTTGCTCCGGCTCTCGTCGGCACAATCCGCGGGGATCTTACGCCCCGCATACCCGGCGTCTGAGATTTCGCCTCGGGGCATCTCCAAAGTCACCTCCCCCTGCTCGGGGAACCTTTGGGCAACACCTCCGTGTCGTCTGCAGGCCGAGGGGTAGTGGCCGTCGGGAGCGAGTTCATCGCCGAATCACTCAAGGACCCATCCGAAGAGGATACCTCGGGATGGACCCTGGCCGGACTGCATATACGTGTTTGGCGTTATAACAGACTACGAAGCAAAGTCGTACTAAAGGACAATAGAGTGTGGATACTTACAATCTTACTAGGGGCTTCCCCCTAGGCAGCCACTCCTGCTTGCTATAGGCGGCAGTGGTGGAGTAATCTGGAAGGGACGCCTTTCCCTTCTTGGGCATCCTAGCCTCCCCCTCCGGGGCGGATTTCCTCTTCTTCTCCTCCCCAGTGCGGGGAGGCAGAGTTTCTTCGTGTTTCCCCCCCGCCTCCGCGGGAGGAATCTGCCTCGTTGTCTTCGGACGACGAGGGTATGACGGCCTTGCGCCGGGGACCCTTCCTGGTCCCCTGGGCCGCCTTCCTAGGCCCCTCGTCCTCTCCGGATGGGGCGGCCCTTTCCTCTTCCTCCTCCCCTTCGGGGGAGGAGTGTGCCTCATCGTCTTCGGACGAGGCGTCCGGTATGACCTTACGCCGGAGACCCTTCCTGGTCCCCGGGGCCTTCTTTTCGGCCTTCTTTTCCGGCGCCTTGTAGGGCGCTGGGACTAGCATCACCGTCAGGAGAGCATCTACTGGACCATCTGCCAGTGAAGCCGGACAGTCAATCCGCTCTGCCGTCTCCACATACTCCTGATCAAATTGCACACAATGAAATAAGATTCCCCCATGAGTACATTGGGAAAAACTGCATCCGGTGGTAGTTAGAAAACTCATCGGACGGGGGAGCCGCGTGGCGTGAAGTACGCGGTCCTCGGATGTGGGAGGAGGTATTTCGGAGGCCTTGAATAGCGCCTTCCATGCGCCCTTGTGTGTCATGTCGTAGAGCTTTTGAAGCGTCTGGTGTGCGGCTGGGACGAACTCCCACAGATTAAAAGCCCATCTTTGGCACGGGAGAATTCGGCGGACTAGCATGACCTGGACCACGTTGACTAGCTTGATTTTCTTGTCCTTCATATTCTTGATACAGTTTTGAAGTCCGGTCAGCTCCACAGGCTCGCCGCAGGCCAGGCTCTTCTTTTCCCAGGAGGTGAGCCGCATGGGAATTCTAGATCGGAATTCGGGGGCCGCCGCCCAGTTGGCGTCGCGCGGCTCGGTGATGTAGAACCACCCCGATTGCCACCCTTTCACGGTCTCCATGAAGGAGCCGTCAAGCCAGGAGATGTTGGGCATCTTGCCCATCATGGCGCCTCCGCACTCCGCTTGCTGGCCGCTCACAATCTTCGGCTTCACGCAGAAGATTCGTAGCCACAAGCCGAAGTGAGGCTTGATGCGGAGGAAAGCCTCGCACACGACGATAAACGCCGAGATGTTGAGGATGAAATTTGGGGCTAGATCATGGAAATCTAGCCCGTAGTAGAACATTAGCCCGCGGACGAAGGGATGAAGTGGAAACCCCAGTCCATGGACGAAGTGGGCGAGAAACACGACCCTCTCGTGGGGTTCCAGAGTTGGAATGATCTGCCCTTCATCCGGTAGCCGGTGCACGATGCCTGCGGCCAAGTATCCGGCCGCCCAGAGCTTCACAATATGCTCCTCCTTCACGGTGGAGGCACCCACTTGCCTACTGCTCCGGACATGTTTGGTTATGGGGAGAGAGCGTGAACTATGGTGTTGGAGCTCGAGGGTGTGAGAATGGATAAGCAGAGGAGGAAGAAGGCTTGGGTGAAAATGGGGAATCCTTATCCCTTTAGAGAGGTGACAAGAACGGTGCGCCTCCCCACTTTCCTGTTGAGAATCGCTTATTTCCCAAGCGCCACGATTGATTGCGCGGTTGGGCTACCCGTACCCATATTGATGGGAATCCCGTGATAAGGGGACATGATCTCTGCTTTGACAAGACGTGCCGAGGAAACCACCTCGCAATATGCGCTAGGGCTGGTTGTGGGAAAATGGTTTGAGTAATGACCCGACCGTAGTGTCGTGTCACTATGTCTAAAGTTGTCAGCAGGTTACATTTGTGAAATATCATTCTCTCTACGGTGGTATGTGAAGGTCGTCTTGCAGATCCGGACACGATTTAAGTGTTAAATAATTACTTTGTAGTATTCGGAGATGGAACCCGCCTTGCAATGCCGAAGACAAAACTGCACGCTGGACTCATCGTCATTGAAGCCTGGTTCAGGGGCTACTGAGGGGGTCCTGGATTAGGGGGTATCCGGACAGTCGGACTATATACTTCGGCCGGACTGTTGGACTGTGAAGATACAAGACTCAAGACTTCGTCCCGTGTCCGGATGGGACTCTCCTTTGCGTCGAAGACAATCTAGGCGATCCAGATATTATATTTCCTTCTTTGTAACCGACTCCATGTAAACCCTAGCCCTCTCCGGTGTCTATATAAACCGGAAAGTTTAGTCCTTAGAGACACAATCATAATCATCATAGGCTAGCTTCTAGGGTTTAGCATCTACGATCTCGTGGTAGATCAACTCTTGTAACACTCATATCATCAATATCAATCAAGCAGGAAGTAGGGTTTTACCTCCATCGAGAGGGCCCGAACCTGGGTAAAACATCGTGCCCCTTGCCTCCTATTACCATCAGCCTTAGACGCACAGATCGGGACCACCTACCCGAGATCCGCCGGTTTTGACACCGACAGCTCCTCTCCCGATCTGGAGCTTGGGGCGCAGGGGCGGCGCGGTCCGGTCCCCGATGGGCTTCGCGGGCTTGCCCCAGGCCGCGGCGGCGCGGGAAGACAGGGGGCGTGCTGGGCATGTGGGGAGGCCACGTGGCGGCTTCCGGTTGGTCCTGCAGCGCGCGGGTGGTGACGTGGAGGCGGGGGATTGGCCTGGGCGACGTGGCGGCGGTTTTTGGTGGCGGCGGCGGTGAATCTGGCAGCGACAAGTGGCAGGGAGGGAGCGGGACGGTGCTGAATACGAGGCTGGTGACGGCTGATCCGAGGAGAAGGGGGTCTAGGGGTAGGGGAAGACTAGGGTAGCCCATTTTTGGAAGGAAGGGGTGTATATATAGGGTAGGTGCTAGGGTTTGGGGTCTAGGGGGGGGGGTTTGGGCATCGGATCATGATCTGACGGTCTAGAGCGGAGGGGTAGTGTAGGTGGGCTAGATGGGCTGTGTAGGATGGCTTGGGCTGAGGGGAGAGAATAGAAGTGCAGCCCGGCAACTGTTTCCGGATACCGAAAACATCCAACGTCTATACCAGCTATATCGCGGTTATATATTTAACGGTTGGGCAGTCAAACGAACTCCGAATGCGATGAAATTTGGCAGGCGGTCTACCTACAACATAACAACATCGCACGCCAAGTTTCATCCCATTCCGAGAACAATTTTATGCCACGTATAATAATAATATTCCGGAGGTGCCACGGGCGCGTGCGAGTGTGGTTGGGCTCAGAACGGACAACAAAGAGAACCGGGGAAACCCGAACGGATGCAAGTTTTGAAAAACATGCAGATGAAATGCAGATGATGACATTGGCAAAGTGCAACACACAAGCAAATGGCATGGCAACTACGGGGAATAACTGGAGGACACCTGGCGCATCGAATCCGGGGTGTTACAACTCTCCTCCACTAACAAGAGATCTCGTCCCGAGATCTTAGGAACGAGACAGAAGAGAAAGAGGAAGAGGTGTAGTAAGAACGCAATAGGGGAAATGTACAAAGTCGAGAAAACTCGAGTAGAAAAGAGGAAAGGCGAATATGACAAGAATTAAAAACTCAACGAATAAGATAGACTCTAAAACCACTCCGGTTAGAAGAAGATAGGAAAGGAATAAGAATGAAACAATTTAGGCAGCACTCCGGTTGAAAATGGAAGGAATGGAGACATGAACTTCACCCAATGGGATGACACTTGATGAGATGAACAACGCAATGCCTCCAAAAGAATTGAAATAGTGGAATGAAAAGAACTTAGAAGGAAGGGTTGAACGGAATTGTTGAGAAACTCAACAACAAAGGAATAAGCTTGTTGTGGACGTATCAAAAAATAACTCAAAACTTGAGGTGAAACTATACCACAACCAAATGTTTTAAAAGCTGAGAAGAACGAAGAAATGCAAAACTCCACTTCAAAAGAAAACGGAGAATTATTTGCACTTCGAGACGCGAGAAGAAAAGATACTTGGACTCCTCCAACAAGAATCTTGATGAACTCTTGAAGAATGAATTAAATCATGAAGAACCACCATGAAGAACTCCGATGACAAAAGGATGATGAGATAGAATGAAGGATGAAAGAATAAGATGAGCCTTGCAGTGATTTTGATGGAGGTTCCGACGAAATGGCCGAGGAAAAATTTGAACTCCGGAAAAGAAAAGATGAAAATACTTGGAACTAGAATTTATTCCTCGCGAAGAAACTCCGAAGAAAGGGATTAACCACTTTGAGGAAATAAGAATAAGAGTTATTGTATGCTTATCCTTCATCAAATTTAATTGATGACAAGCGGATTTGGCACGCAACTTATTACCCTTGAAAAGGATTGAGGAGTATAAGGTGCCACCTTTAGGAAGGTCTTCAATGAACCACCGTTAGGATTGGAAAGAACGAATGGATTAAAATGATAATCAAAGAGAAAGAATCTTGAATGAACCACCATAAGAATTCAAAAATGACTGATGAAAGAGAATGAATCACCGGGAAGAATTAGAAGAACAAATATGCTTGATAGTATACAGATACAAGAGAACTGGAAGAACTCGAGCTGATTAAAGAACATTTGAACGAAGCGCCGGGATAAATAGAGAACGATAACTGGAATGTTAGCCTCCGGTGAAAAGAAATGGAAAAACAACTCCTGACATACTCCGGATGGGTAAGAAAAGAATATCTGACAAATGGAATAATTTGAGAGGATAACATGAGGCTAGAACCACGAAACTTCGAGAGAACAGACAAGATTTAAGAGGAACTCTTCTTCGGTCTTCAAATGACGACAAAAAAACACCACAAAAATTACTGAGATACTCCGGGAGAATGAAAAAGAGGAAGGGTTGAACCAAAGATGAAAAGAATTTGAAAGCGACCTTGGAGATGGCATCTGACTGATGAAATTCATTCTTATGTCACACTTGGAAACAATTTGGGATAGCTCCAGAATTATTAGAAGAGTCGGGTAAGACGCTGGGGAAAAAACCTGTGGGTTAGGGCCCACTGGAGAGAAAAACACTGTTGGAAAGGATGTTGAACTGATAGATGATGCACCGAAACAATTGAAATATTTGAATGAGGTGACAACCTCGAATTAATTCAAACACAGACGAATCTCCTGAGATGTCTTGAGCACTCCGGAAGGATAAACTGGCGAGAGGCGAACGAGCAAGAGGAAACACTTGAGCTGAGGGAAAGAATGCGATCAACACCGAAAAACTTGAATTGAGTCCACCGGAGAAGAAAAAGAGATGAAGAATGTCCACCGAGACAAGAATTCACCGGTTGAAATGATTGAGGGAGGACTGAAGAG
>NC_041391.1:407887180-407906613 GCF_002162155.2 Triticum dicoccoides | reverse complement strand
ATTGATGGTCGAAACAGACTCAGGCTCCGGGCAAAAGAGGGTGGGAGGGCGGGAAAACAAAGGCACCTTGGAAGGGGAAAAACCGATGAATGACTTCAAGAGGAAACACCAGTTGAAAGAATGCAAATGCTTCACACGAGTAGGATGGATACTCAATTACGGACTCCGCTTTGAGAAGAAAAAAGGGTGGGCGGGTGGGAAAAAGAAAACAACTCAGGATTGATCTTGCAAAAGACCAAGAGGGTTGAATCAACTTGACGAGAAAATGCACCGGATGGAAAGAGCTGAGGAACACGATCGAAAAACGAACTGCGTGATCCTAAAGAAAGTTTGAAAGGGAAGAGGAGTAATTCAAAACACCTACATCAAGATTCCTCACCAGAGCGACGAAGGGGCTGAGGAGTAAAAAGAATTCCTACTCTTCGATCAAACTAGACTCTGAAAACGTTTCTTCTAGACTAGACATCGGCCAAACTATACGATCAATCAAGGGGGCTCATATGGTCGGTCGAGGCTCTGATACCAACTTGTCACGCCCAATATGCGACCCTATCCTAAAGGAACTCGAAGGTCCAACCAAGGATAGAAGCGTATAATGGAGACGCTTTTGCAAGGTGGATATCATTACATCATACCATTACATAATAGTTGGGGCTACATACAAGAGGCACAGAATGCCACACGAATACAACATCATCATACATAAGAGCAAC
Source organism: Triticum dicoccoides (assembly GCF_002162155.2). Taxonomy (NCBI): domain Eukaryota; kingdom Viridiplantae; phylum Streptophyta; class Magnoliopsida; order Poales; family Poaceae; genus Triticum; species Triticum dicoccoides. The sequence continues at coordinate 407,905,900 of NC_041391.1, read as the reverse complement.
ATCTGACTACGGATGAAACACAAACAGAAACTCAAACGACATCCACCCTGCTAGCCCAGGCTGCCGACCTGGAACCTATCCCCTTATCAAAGAAGAAGCAGAAGGAGAATTCCAAAACAAGCAAACATCACTCTCGCGTCATGATCATCGCATAACCTGTACCTGCAACTGTTGTTGTAGTAATCTATGAGCCACGAGGACTCAACAATCCCTTTACCATGGGTATCAAGACTAGCAAAGCTTAATGGGTAAGGAAGGGGTAAAGTGGTGAGGTTGCAGCAGTGTCTAAGCATGATATGGTGGCTAACATACGCAAATAAGAGTGAGAAGAGAAGCACGGAATGGTCGTGAAGCTAGCAATGATCAAGAAGTGATCCTGAACTCCTACTTACGTCAAACATAACCCAAAACCGTGTTCACTTCCCGGACTCCGCCAAGAAGAGACCATCACAGCTACACACGCAGTTGATGCGTTTTAATTCGAATATGGTGTCAAGTTATCTACAACCGGACATTAACAAATTCCCATCTGCCACATAACCGCGGGCACGACTCGAGAAAGTTAATACCCTGCAGGGGTGTCCCAACTTAGCCCATCACACTCTCTCACGGTCAACAAAGGATATTCCTTCTCCCAGGAAGACCCGGTCAGTCTCAGAATCCCGGTTTACAAGACATTTTGACAATGGTAAAACAAGACCAGCAAAGCCGCCCGATGTACTGACAAATCCAGATAGGAGCTGCACATATCTCGTTCTGAGGGCACAACGAATAGGTCAGCATACGAGTAAAACCAGACCTCGAGTTTCCCCGTGGAGGCCCCGCAGTCTGCCCGTTTCGGACCAACACTCAGAGGAGCACTGGCCCGGGGAAGTAAATAAAGAAGACCCTTGGGCTCCGGGAACCCAAGGGAAAAAGGCTTAGGTGAGGCTGAAGGAAATATGCCCTAGAGGAAATAATAAAGTTATTATTTATTTCCTCATATCATGATAAATGTTTATTATTCATGCTAGAATTGTATTAACCGAAAACATGATACATGTGTGAATACATAGACAAACATAGTGTCACTAGTATGCCTCTACTTGACTAGCTCGTTTACCAAAGATGGTTATGTTTCCTAACCATGGACAAAAGAGTTGTCATTTGATTAACGGGATCACATCATTAGGAGAATGATGTGATTGACATGACCCATCCCGTTAGCCTAGCACTTGATCGTTCAGTATTCTGCTATTGCTTTCTTCATGACTTATACATGTTCCTGTAACTATGAGAAATATGCAACTCCTGTTTACTGGAGGAACACTTTGGGTACTACCAAACGTCACAACGTAACTGGGTGATTATAAAGGAGTAGTACAGGTGTCTTCGAAGGTACATGTTGAGTTGGCGTATTTCGAGATTAGGTTTTGTCACTCTGATTGTCGGAGAGGTATCTCTAGGCCCTCTCGGTAATACTCATCACTTAAGCCTTGCAAGCATTATAACTAATAAGTTAGTTATGAGATGACATATTACAGAACGAGTAAAGAGACTTGCCGGTAATGAGATTGAACTAGGTATTGGATACCGACGATCAAATCTCGGGCAAGTAACATGCCGATGACAAAGGGAACAACGTATGTTGTTATGCGGTTTGACCGATAAAGATCTTCGTAGAATATGTAGGAACCAATATGGGCATCCAGGTCCCGCTATTGGTTATTGACCGAGAATGGTTTTAGGTCATGTCTACATAGTTCTCGAACCCGTAGGGTCCGCACGCTTAACGTTTCGATGACAGTTTTATTATGAGTTTACAAGTTTTGATGTACCGAAGTTTGTGCGGAGTCCCGGATGTGATCACGGACATGACGACGAGTCTCGGAATGGTCGAGACATAAAGATTAATATATTGGAAGCCTATGTTTGGACATCAGAATGGTTCCAGGTGAAATCGGCATTTTACCGGAGTACCGGGAGGTTACCGGAACCCCCCGGGGGGTTAATGGGCCTACTTGGGCCACGAGGGAGAAGAGAGAAGGAGCCAGGAGGGGGCCGCGTGCCCCTCCCCCTCCTAGTCCAAATAGGACAAGGGAAGGGGGGCGGCGCCCCCCCTTTCCTTCCCCTCTTCCTCCTCTTCCCCCCTTCTCCTATTCCAACTAGGAAAGAAGGGAGTCCTACTCCCGGTGGGAGTAGGACTCCCCCCTTGGCGCGCCCTCCTTGGCGGCCGCCTCCTCCCCCCTGGCTCCTTTATATACGGGGACGGGGGGGCACCCCAAAGACACACAAGTTGATCTACGGATCGTTCCTTAGCCGTGTGCGGTGCCCCCTCCACCATATTCCACCTCGGTCATATCGTCGCGGAGTTTAGGCGAAGCCCTGCACCGGTAGAGTATCATCATCGTCACCATGCCGTCGTGCTGACAGAACTCATCCCCGAAGCTTTGCTGGATCGGAGCCCGGGGATCGTCATCGAGCTGAACGTGTGCTGAACTCGGAGGTGCCGTACGTTCGGTGCTTAGATCGGTCGGATCGTGAAGATGTACGACTACATCAACCGCGTTGTGATAATGCTTCCGCTTACGGTCTACGAGGGTACGTGGACGGACACTCTCCCCTCTCGTTGCTATGCCATCACCATGATCTTGCGTGTACGTAGGAAATTTTTTAAAATTATTATGTTCCCCAACAGTGGCATCCGAGCCTAGGTTTTATGCGTTGATGTTATATGCACGAGTAGAACACAAGTGAGTTGTGGGCGATATAAGTCATACTGCTTACCAGCATGTCATACTTTGGTTCAGCGGCATTGTGAGATTAAGCGGCCCGGACCGACATTACGCGTACGCTTACGCAAGACTGGTTTCACCGCTGCGAGCACTCGTTGCTTAAAGGTGACCGGCGGGTGTCTGTCTCTCTCACTTTACTTGAACCGAGTGTGGCTACGCCCGGTCCTTGCGAAGGTTAAAACAGCACCAACTTGACAAACTATCGTTGTGGTTTTGATGCGTAGGTAAGAACGGTTCTTGCTAAGCCCGTAGCAGCCACGTAAAATTTGCAACAACAAAGTAGAGGATGTCTAACTTGTTTTTGCAGGGCATGTTGTGATGTGATATGGTCAAGACGTGATGCTATATTTTATTGTATGAGATGATCATGTTTTGTAACCGAAGTTATCGGCAACTGGCAGGAGCCATATGGTTGTCTCTTTATTGTATGAAATGCAAACGCCCTGTAATTGCTTTACTTTATCACTAAGCGGTAGCGATAGTCGTAGAAGCAATAGATGGCGTAACGACAACGATGCTACGATGGAGATCAAGGTGTCGCACCGGTGACGATGGTGATCACGATGGTGCTTCGAAGATGGAGATCACAAGCACAAGATGATGATGGCCATATCATATCACTTATATTGATTGCATGTGATGTTTATCCTTTATGCATCTTATCTTGCTTTGATTGACGGTAGCATTTTAAGATGATCCCTCACTTAATAATCAAGAAGTGTTCTCCCTGAGTATGCATCGTTGCGAAAGTTCTTCATGCTGAGACACCACGTGATGATCGAGTGTGATAGGCTCTACGTTCAAATACAACGGGTGCAAAACAGTTGCACACGCGGAATACTCAGGTCATACTTGATGAGCCTAGCATATACAGATATGGCCTCGGAACACGGAGACCGAAAGGTCGAACGTGAATCATATAGTAGATATGATCAACATAGTGATGTTCACCATTGAAACCACTCCATCTCACGTGATGATCGGGCATGGTTTAGTTGATTTGGATCACGTGATCACTTAGATGACTAGAGAGATGTCTGTCTAATTGGGAGTTCTTAAGTAATATGATTAATTGAACTTAAATTTATCGTGAACTTAGTACCTGATAGTATTTTGCTTGTCTATGTCTGTTTGTAGATAGATGGCTCGTGCTGTTGTTCCGTTAAATTTTAATGCGTTCCTTGAGAAAGCAAAGTTGAAAGATGATGGTAGCAATTACACGGACTGGGTCCGTAACCTGAGGATTATCCTCATTACTGCACAGAAAAGTTACGTCCTGGAAGCACCGCTGGGTGCCAGGCCTGCTGCTGATGCAACTGACGACGTTAAGAACGTCTGGCAGAGCAAAGCTGATGACTACTCTATAGTTCAGTGTGCCATGCTTTACGGCTTAGAACCGGGTCTTCAACGACGTTTTGAACATCATGGAGCATATGAGATGTTCCAGGAGTTGAAGTTAATATTTCAAGCAAATGCCCGGATTGAGAGATATGAAGTCTCCAATAAGTTCTACAGCTGCAAGATGGAAGAGAATAGTTCTGTCAGTGAACACATACTCAAAATGTCTGGGTATAATAATCACTTGATTCAACTGGGAGTTAATCTTCCCGATGATAGTGTCATTGACAGAATTCTCCAATCACTGCCACCAAGCTACAAGAGCTTCGTGATGAACTATAATATGCAAGGTATGAACAAAACTATTCCCGAGCTCTTCGCAATGCTAAAAGCTGCAGAGGTAGAAATCAAGAAGGAGCATCAAGTGTTGATGGTTAACAAGACCACCAGTTTCAAGAAAAAGGGCAAAGGGAAGAAGAAGGGGAACTTCAAAAAGAACGGCAAGCAAGTTGCTGCTCAAGAGAAGAAACCCAAGTCTGGACCTAAGCCTGAAACTGAGTGCTTCTACTGCAAGCAGACTGGACACTGGAAGCGGAACTGCCCCAAGTATTTGGCGGATAAGAAGGATGGCAAAGTAAACAAAGGTATATGTGATATACATGTTATTGATGTGTACCTTACTAATGCTCGCAGTAGCACCTGGGTATTTGATACTGGTTCTGTTGCTAATATTTGCAACTCGAAACAGGGACTACGAATTAAGCGAAGATTAGCTAAGGATGAGGTGACGATGCGCATGGGAAATGGTTCCAAAGTCGATGTGATCGCGGTCGGCACGCTACCTCTACATCTACCATCGGGATTAGTATTAGACCTAAATAATTGTTATTTGGTGCCAGCGTTGAGCATGAACATTATATCTGGATCTTGTTTGATGCGAGACGGTTATTCATTTAAATCAGAGAATAATGGTTGTTCTATTTATATGAGTAATATCTTTTATGGTCATGCACCCTTGAAGAGTGGTCTATTTTTATTAAATCTCTATAGTAGTGATACACATATTCATAGTGTTGAAACCAAAAGATGCAGAGTTGATAACGATGGTGCAACTTATTTGTGGCACTGCTGTTTAGGTCATATCGGTATAAAGCGCATGAAGAAACTCCATACTGATGGGCTTTTGGAATCACTTGATTATGAATCACTTGGTACTTGCGAACCGTGCCTCATGGGCAAGATGACTAAAACGCCGTTCTCCGGAACTATGGAGCGAGCAACTCATTTGTTGGAGATCATACATACTGATGTTTGTGGTCCAATGAATGTTGAGGCTCGCGGCGGGTATCGTTATTTTCTCACCTTCACAGATGATTTGAGCAGATATGGGTATATCTACTTGTTAAAACACAAGTCTGAAACATTTGAAAAGTTCAAAGAATTTCAGAGTGAAGTGGAAAATCATCGTAACAAGAAAATAAAGTTTCTACGATCTGATCGTGGAGGAGAATATTTGAGTTACGAGTTTGGTCTACACTTGAAACAATGCGGAATAGTTTCGCAACTCACGCCACCCGGAACACCACAACGAAACGGTGTGTCCGAACGTCCTAATCGTACTTTACTAGATATGGTGCGATCTATGATGTCTCTTACTGATTTACCGCTATCGTTTTGGGGTTATGCTTTAGAGACGGCCGCATTCACGTTAAATAGGGCACCATCGAAATCCGTTGAGACGACACCTTATGAACTGTGGTTTGGCAAGAAACCAAAGTTGTCGTTTCTTAAAGTTTGGGGCTGCGATGATTATGTGAAGAAACTTCAACCAGATAAGCTCGAACCCAAATCGGAGAAATGTGTATTCATAGGATACCCAAAGGAGACTATTGGGTACACCTTCTATCACAAATCTGAGGGCAAGATTTTCGTTGCTAAATTCGGATCCTTTCTAGAGAAGGAGTTTCTCTCGAAAGAAGTGAGTGGGAGGAAAGTAGAACTTGATGAGATAACTGTATCTACTCCCTTGTTGGAAAGTAGTTCATCACAAGAACCAGTTCCTGTGACAACTACACCAACTAGTGAGGAAGCTAATGATATTGATCATGAAACTTCAGATCAAGTTTCTACTGAACCTCGCAGGTCTACCAGACTAAGATCCGCACCAGAGTGGTATGGTAATCCTATTCTGGAAGTCATGTTACTTGACCATGATGAACCTACGAACTATGAGGAAGCGATGATGAGCCCAGATTCCGCAAAATGGCTAGAGGCCATGAAATCTGAGATGGGATCCATGTACGAAAACAAAGTATGGACTTTGGTTGACTTGCCCGATGATCGGCAAGCCATTGAGAATAAATGGATTTTTAAGAAGAAGACTGACGTTGATGGTAATATAACTGTCTATAAAGCTCGACTTGTTGCGAAAGGTTTTCGACAAGTTCAAGGGGTTGACTACGATTAGACTTTCTCACCCGTAGCGATGCTTAAGTCTGTCTGAATCATGTTAGCTATTGCTGCATTTCATGATTATGAAATTTGGCAAATGGATGTCAAAACTGCATTCTTGAATGGATTTCTGGAAGAAGAGTTGTATATGATGCAACCAGAAGGTTTTGTTGATCCAAAAGGTGCTAACAAAGTGTGCAAACTCCAGCGATCTATTTATGGGCTGGTGCAAGCATCTCGGAGTTGGAATAAACGTTTTGATAGTGTGATCAAAGCATATGGTTTTATACAGACTTTTGGAGAAGCCTGTATTTACAAGAAAGTGAGTGGGAGCTCTGTAGCATTTCTGATTTTATATGTAGATGACATATTATTAATTGGAGATGATATAGAATTTCTGGATAGCATAAAGGGATACTTGAATAAAAGTTTTTCAATGAAAGACCTCGGTGAAGCTGCTTACATATTGGGCATCAAGATCTATAGAGATAGATCAAGACGCTTAATAGGACTTTCACAAAGCACATACCTTGACAAAATTTTGAAAAAGTTCAAAATGGATCAGGCAAAGAAAGGTTTTTTTGCCTGTGCTACAAGGTGTGAAGTTGAGTCAAACTCAATGCCCGACCACAGCAGAAGATAGAGAGAAAATGAAAGATGTTCCCTATGCTTCAGCCATAGGCTCTATCATGTATGCAATGCTGTGTACTAGACCTGACGTATGCTTAGCAATAAGCTTGACAGGAAGGTACCAAAGTAATCTAGGAGTGGATCACTAGACAGCGGTCAAGAACATCCTGAAATACCTGAAAAGGACTAAGGATATGTTTCTTGTATATGGAGGTGACAAAGAGCTAATCGTAAATGGTTACGTTGATGCAAGCTTTGACACTGATCCGGACGATTCTAAATCGCAAACCGGATACGTGTTTTTATTAAACGGTGGAGCTGTAAGTTGGTGCAGTTCTAAACAAAGTGTCGTGGCGGGATCTACATGTGAAGCGGAGTACATAGCTGCTTCTGAAGCAGCAAATGAAGGAGTCTGGATGAAGGAGTTCATTACCGATCTAGGTGTCATACCTAGTGCATGGGGACCAATGAAGATCTTCTGTGACAATACTGGTGCAATTGCTTTGGCAAAGGAATCCAGATTTCACAAGAGGACCAAGCACATCAAGAGACGCTTCAATTCCATTCGGGACCAAGTCCAAGTGGGAGACATAGAGATTTGCAAAATACATACGGATCTGAATGTTGCAGACCCGTTGACTAAGCCTCTCTCACGAGCAAAACATGATCAACACCAAGACTCCATGGGTGTTAGAATCATTACTATGTAATCTAGATTATTGACTCTAGTGCAAGTGGGAGACTGAAGGAAATATGCCCTAGAGGCAATAATAAAGTTATTATTTATTTCCTCATATCATGATAAATGTTTATTATTCATGCTAGAATTGTATTAACCGGAAACATGATACATGTGTGCATACATAGACAAACATAGTGTCACTAGTATGCCTCTACTTGACTAGCTCGTTTACCAAAGATGGTTATGTTTCCTAACCATGGACAAAAGAGTTGTCATTTGATTAACAAGATCACATCATTAGGAGAATGATGTGATTGACATGACCCATCCCGTTATCCTAGCACTTGATCGTTTAGTATTCTGCTATTGCTTTCTTCATGACATATACATGTTCCTGTAACTATGAGAAATATGCAACTCCCGTTTACCGGAGGAACACTTTGGGTACTACCAAACGTCACAACATAACTGGGTGATTATAAAGGAGTACTATAGGTGTCTCCGAAGGTACATGTTGAGTTGGCGTATTTTGAGATTAGGTTTTGTCACTCCGATTGTCGGAGAGGTATCTCTGGGCCCTCTCGGTAATACTCATCACTTAAGCCATGCAAGCATTATAACTAATAAGTTAGTTATGAGATGACGTATTATAGAACGAGTAAAGAGACTTGCCGGTAACGAGATTGAACTAGGTATTGGATACCGACGATCAAATCTCGGGCAAGTAACATACCGATGACAAAGGGAACAACGTATGTTGTTATGTGGTTTGACCGATAAAGATCTTCGTAGAATATGTAGGAACCAATATGGGCATCCAGGTCCCGCTATTGGTTATTGACCAAGAATGGTTTTAGGTCATGTCTACATAGTTCTCGAACCCGTAGGGTCCGCACGCTTAACGTTTCAATGACAGTTTTATTATGAGTTTACAAGTTTTGATGTACCGAAGTTTGTTCGGAGTCCCGAATGTGATCACGGACATGACGAGGAGTCTCGGAATGGTCGAGACATAAGGATTGATATATTGGAAGCCTATGTTTGGACATCGGAATGGTGCCGGGTGAAATCGGCATTTTACCGGAGTACTGGGAGGTTACCGGAACCCCCCGGGGGGTTAATGGGCCTACTTGGGCCACGAGGGAGAAGAGAGAAGGAGCTAGGAGGGGGCCGCGCGCCCCTCCCCCTCCTAGTCCGAATAGGACAAGGGAAGGGGGGCGGCGCCCCCCCTTTCCTTCCCCTCTTCCTCCTCTTCCCCCCTTCTCCTATTCCAACTAGGAAAGAAGGGAGTCCTACTCCCGGTGGGAGTAGGACTCCCCCCTTGGCGCGCCCTCCTTGGCCGGCTGCCTCCTCCCCCCTGGCTCCTTTATATACGGGGACGGGGGGCACCCCAAAGACACACAAGTTGATCTACGGATCATTCCTTAGCCGTGTGCGGTGCCCCCCTCCACCATATTCCACCTCGATCATATCGTCGCGGAGTTTAGGCGAAGCCCTGCGCCGGTAGAGCATCATCATCGTCACCACACCGTCGTGCTGACGGAACTCATCCCCGAAGCTTTGCTGGATCGGAGCCCGGGGATCGTCATCGAGCTGAACGTGTGCTGAACTCGGAGGTGCCGTACGTTCGGTGCTTAGATCGGTCGGATCGTGAACACGTATGACTACATCAACTTGTCATAACGCTTCCGCTTACGGTCTACGAGGGTACGTGGACGGACACTCTCCTCTCTCGTTTATATGCCATCACCATGATCTTGCGTGTACGTAGGAAATTTTTTGAAATTACTACGTTCCCCAACAGAGGCAAATGGTAAAACCAAGGTTGGGCCTTGCTGGAGGAGTTTTATTCAAAGCGAACTGTCAAGGGGGTCCCATAAATCACCCTACCGCGTAAGGAACGCAAAATCAAGGAAGATAACACCGGTATGGTGGAAACTAGGGCGGCAAGAGTGGAACAAAACACCAGGCATAAGGCTGAGCCTTCCTCCCTTTACCAAGTATATAGATGCATTAATTAAATAAGAGATATTGTGATATCCCAACATAATCCTGTCCATCATGGAGCAACCTTCAACTTCACTTGTAACTAACAATGCTATAAGAGGGGCTGAGCAAAGTGGTAACATAGCCAAGCAACGGTTTGCTAGGAAGAGTGAAAAGGTTAGAGGCTGACATGGCAATTTGGGAGGCTTGAAGAGCAAGTGATAGGTAGCGTAGCATAGTGATAGAACGAAGCAACTAGCATAGCAATGATAGTAGTGAGATCCAAGGTGATGGTCATCTTGCCTGAAATCCCGCAAGGAAGAAGAACGAGTCCATGAAGAAGATGAAGCCATGAAGACGAACCAAGCGAAGACGAACGAATCCTCACGATCGCAAAGAAACAGGAACTAACGAGAAGGGGCACAACCAGAAAGAAGCAAACAACAAGGTAAACACACAACACATAAACAGGACATGATGCACACTCAAGTATGATGCATGACAAGGCTACAAGAAGCTACTCATGGCAAGAGATGATGCAAAACAAGAACATCACATCAAAGCAAGTTTAAATGAGGCCGGAAACAACATATGACCAAACCGGAAAGACCCCATATGTAAATTTAGAAATTGGTCCAGATCTGAATAAATCATATGTTCAAGTTTTTCAACAGAAAGTTAAGATGCACCAAGATGATCTACACGAAATTCTAGTCAAGTTACATATAAAGTTCATTTAGTTCGGAGCTACGGCCTAGAAGATATGAGCAAAACAAGTTAAACATGACATTGATGCAAAATGCATTCAAACATCAAGCAAACACATTCAAAACAAGGATGCAACAAGATAAGATGAAACTACATGCAATTCTAAGCAAGTTTAATATAGAGCATGCTCAAAACGGGGCAACGGTTCAACACATACACATGAAACAAGTTTAAAGGACAAGCTGTCGAAAATAGCAACTAGGCATCTAGCAATCATCAAAACAATATTCTACATCAGCTCAACATGAAAACAAAAGCCATTGACATGATTTACAGGTAAAGTATGACAAAACATGAACACTGAGCTCTCTCCAGAAATCAATATAACATGCCCAAAAGGACATGGCCAGATTGCAAATAATAACAGTTCACACACTTAGCAGAAATCACTGGACATGACAGAAATAACATCAGGTTGCAATGTTTAGATCTATCAAACAACATGTTATAGCAAGCTATCATGGCAAAACATAGCATGGAATGCTAATACTAAAGATAAAGAACATAACTCCCTTACTTAACTAATTCGAAAGATCAACAGAAAAGATGGTAGGATCCATGCAAACATGGCAAATGATATGACAGATTCAGACATGGCAGGAACAATGATAAGTACGCATGTTGGTGATCTTGTACAACTCACCACAGAGCATTACAGGGAATGCAAATGTGACCAACAGTAATATGACATATTTATGAAGCTAAGCATGGCATGAGCAAGTTCATAGGGTGCATGGATCACTAGCAAAACACATGGTAAAACTGAACTTAATGTTAACAGGCTGACAACAACATTATTTAGCAATTTGAGACCAAGATTAAAACAAGCTACAGCAGGCTATAAATGCAACCAAGGGCTTGGATGGATATAGAATGACATGTGTAACAAAACATCCGTAGTGAACATCTCTAGATTATGCATAGAATGACTTGTAGCAGTAGGTTTACATAGCATCATGATATAACAGATTCAGCCAAGCAAAACAGTAACAACAAGGACCCTACTTCACAAGCTTGATGCACTCACTAAAAGACTCACAAAGTTACATGGATTACACCAATGTAAAGATGGCATGATGTAGCTCCAAACTCATGTATACATCATGCTCGTAGGATGCACACACAAAATACAATGAAAAAGACAAATCACCAAGTTATAACAGTCTCAGCAGGTTAACATCATATAGCACTTTTGCAACAACGATTCGGGCATCAATATGGACACAAACAAGCATGGCTGAGTGGAACGAAATGAATAGCATCTCATGATAAACATTTTGATATATCATACATGCAAAACGAGGCTACGAGCAGAAAGTTATGGAATGTCAAACATGGCACCAGAATGCAAAATTACGGGGATGGTAAAAAAATAGACGAGCGGGAAATACTAAGTCACGCACTAGGCGAGGGATGGAGGGGCTCGCTTGCCATGGGCCTTGGGCCAGGACGAGGGGGATGAGGCAGATCGGGCCGGCTCTGACTGGGCCGGCGGGCGAGGCCGTGGCTGGGCCTTGGGGGAGGTTGTGGCCCACGCGGGGACGTGCTGGCCCACATGGGCGCGAGATCAGGCGCCGGCAGGGTCGAGCAGGCGGACGCCTGCGCGAAGCAGGACTGCGGCGGCGGCTTGGCGCGTCTTAGGCGAAGCTCCCACGGAGGAGGGAGGCGGATCCTGCCGGGGATGGATGGATCCGGGCGGTGGGGGCCAGAGCTGGGCGGCATCCTAGAGGCGGGACAACACGGAGCCAGCGATGAGCTCCATGGCGGCGGGGGCGAGGAGCACTGCAGGGGAGAGGAGAGGGGTTAGGGAGAGGCAAGGAGATTGAGAGGAGGGTGGCGGAGCTGGCATGGGCGTGGTCCGGCGATGAGCGACGAGGTAGCGGGGTCGCGAGGCAGCGGGGATGCGCTGGATCGGGAGCTCCTCTCCCGATCTGGAGCTCGGGGCGCAGGGGCGGCGCGGTCCGGGCCTCGATGGGCTTCGCGGGCTTGCCTCGGGCTTAGGCGGGCCGCGGCAGCGCGGGGAGAGATGGGGCGCGCTGGGGACGTGGGGAGGCCGCGTGGCGGCTTTCGGTTGGTCCGGCAGCGTGCGGGTGGTGACGTGGAGGCGGGGGATTGCCTGCGTGATGTGGCAGCGGTTTTTGGTGGCGGCGGCGGCAAATTTGGCGGCGACAAGTGGCGGGGAGGGAGTGGGACGGCGCTGAATACAAGGCTGGCGGCGGCTGATTCGAGGAGAAGGGGGTCTAGGGGTAGGGGAAGACTAGGGTAGCCCATTTTTGGAAGGAAGGGGTGTATATATAGGGTAGGTGCTAGGGTTTGGGGTCTAGGGGGGTTTTGGGCATCGGATCGTGATCTAACGGTCCGGAGCGGAGGGGTAGTGTAGGTGGGCTAGATGGGCTGTGTAGGATGCCTTGGGCTGAGGGGAGAGAATAGAAGTGCAGCCCGGATACCAAAAACGTCCAACGTCTATACCGGCTATATCGCGATTATATATTTAATGGCTGGGTAGTCAAACGAACTCCTAATGCGATGAAATTTGGCAGGCTGTCTACCTACAACATAACAACACCGCACGCCAAGTTTCATCCCATTCCGTGAACATTTTTATGCCACATATAAAAATAATATTCCGGAGGTGGCACGTGCGCGTGCGAGTGTGGTTGGGCTCAGAACGGACAACGGAGAGAACCGGGGAAACCCGAACGGATGCAAGTTTTGGAAAACATGCATATGAAATGCAGATGATGACATTGGCAAAGTGCAACATGCAAGCAAATGACATGGCAACTACGGCGAATAACTGGAGGACACCTGGCGCATCGAATCTAGGGCGTTACAGCCGGAACCGCTGTTGAAGGTATGGACGATGAAGTATGTGTTCTGGGACTTGGAGTAATGGCACAAACTCGACACACCTAATTACCTTGATCAAATGCATATCTGGAAGAATGTCCTTGAGAGCTTGCTCGTGATACTGATGAACATGCCAGATAAGACCAAGGATGGGCCGAAGGCAAGAAAATACTTGCAAGATTTGGAAATTGGGGAAGATCTGCACATGCCGCCCCATAAAAAGTCAGATGAGACAGAGACAGAGATAGAGGCATGGGAGAAGAAGGGGAAAAAGTTAAGGAAGAGGATTATTGCCCCCCTTCTTGCTTCGCCTTAAGTCCGACTGAGATCGATCAATTCTTTAAGTGCCTTACCGGAGTCAAAGTTAGTTCCAGTTACTGTGGCAAGATAGGCATGTATCTATACACGAACAGGAAAAGGTTTAGCGGGATGAAGTCCCATGACTGTCATGTGATGATGACGCAAATAGTACCAGTTGTCGTTAGTGGGATAATGGACAAGCACGTCCGTGACATGCTTATTTGTCTCTACAACTTTTTCAACGTCATCTGTCGAAAGTCGATTAGTGTGAAGCAGCACCGAAGGCTATAGGAAGAGAACGTTCCGATACTGAATGAGCTTGAGATGTACTTCCCGCCCGCGTTGTTTGATGTCATGGTGCATCTGTGTGTCCATATTGTGGACGACATAATAGACCTGGGGCCGTCATTCCTGCACAACATGATGCGGTTTGAGAGGATGAATGGGATCATCAAAGGATTCGTTCATAACATGTCCCGTCCGGATGGAAGCATCGTTCAGGGTTATCTCACACAAGAGTGCATCTCTTTCTGGGAGAATTTTCTATATGGCGCGGACCAGCCGCAGTAGGTTTACATAGCATCATGATATAACAGATTCAGCCAAGCAAAACAGTAACAACAAGTACCCGACTTCACAAGCTTGATGCAGTCACTAAAAGACTCACAAAGTTACATGGATTACACCAATGTAAAGATGGCATGATGTAGCTCCAAACTCATGTATACATCATGCTCGTAGGATGCCCGCACAAAATACAATGAAAAAGACAAATCACCAAGTTATAACAGTCTCAGCAGGTTAACATCATATAGCACTTTTGCAACAATGATTCGGGCATCAATGTGGACACAACCAAGCATGGTTGAGTGGAACAAAATGAATAGCATCTCATGATAAACATTTTGATATATCATACATGCAAAATGAGGCTACGAGCAGAAAGTTATGGAATGTCAAACATGGCACCAGAATGCAAAATTACGGGGACGGTAAAAAAATAGACGAGCGGGAAATACTAAGTCACGCACTGGGCGAGGGATGGAGGGGCTCGCTCGCCTTGGGCCTTGGGCCAGGACGAGGGGGATGAGGCAGATCGGGCCGGCTCTGACTGGGCCGGCGGGCGAGGCCGTGGCTGGGCCTTGGGGGAGGTTGTGGCCCACGCGGGGACGTGCTGGCCCACACGGGCGCGAGATCAGGCGCCGGCAGGGTCGAGCAGGCGGACGCCTGCGCGAAGCAGGACTGCAGCGGCGGCTTGGCGCGTCTTAGGCGAAGCTCCCGCGGAGGTGGGAGGCAGATCCTGCCGGGGCTGGATGGATCCGGGTGGTGGGGGCCGGATCCCGCCGGATCCGTGGCCGGAGCTGGGCGGCATCCCGGAGGCGGGACAACACGGAGCCAGCGATGAGCTCCATGGCGGCGGGGGCGAGGAGCACTGCAGGGGTGAGGAGAGGGGTTAGGGAGAGGCAAGGAGATTGAGAGGAGGGCGGAGGAGCTGGCCTGGGCGAGGTCCGGCAATGAGCGACGAGGTAGCGGGGTCGCGAGGCAGCGGGGACGCGCTGGATCGGGAGCTCCTCTCCCGATCTGGAGCTCGGAGCGCAGGGGCGGCGCGGTCCGAGCCTCGATGGGCTTCGCGGGCTTGCCCCGGGCTTAGGCGGGCCGCGGCGGCGCGGGGAGAGATGGGGCGCGCTGGGGATGTGGGGAGGCTGCGTGGCGGCTTCCGGTTGGTCCGGCAGCATGCGGGTGGTGACGTGGAGGCGGGGGATTGGCCTGCGCGATGTGGCAGCGGTTTTTGGTGGCGGCGGCGGCGAATCTGGCGGCGACAAGTGGCGGGGAGGGAATGGGACGGCGCTGAATACAAGGCTGGCGGTGGCTGATTCGAGGAGAAGGGGGTCTAGGGGTAGGGGAAGACTAGGGTAGCCCATTTTTAGAAGGAAGGGGTGTATATATAGGGTAGGTGCTAGGGTTTGGGGTCTAGGGGGGGGGTTTGGGCATCGGATCGTGATCTGACGGTCCGGAGCGGAGGGGTAGTGTAGGTGGGCTAGATGGGCTGTGTAGGATGCCTTGGGCTGAGGGGAGAGAATAGAAGTGCAGCCCGGATACCAAAAACGTCCAACGTCTATACCGGCTATATCGCGATTATATATTTAATGGCTGGGTAGTCAAATGAACTCCTAATGCGATGAAATTTGGCAGGCGGTCTACCTACAACATAACAACACCGCACGCCAAGTTTCATCCCATTCCGCGAACATTTTTATGCCACATATAAAAATAATATTCCGGAGGTGGCACGTGCGCGTGCGAGTGTGGTTGGGCTCAGAACGGACAACGGAGAGAACTGGGGAAACCCGAACAGATGCAAGTTTTGGAAAACATGCATATGAAATGCAGATGATGACATTGGCAAAGTGCAACACGCAAGCAAATGACATGGCAACTACGGCGAATAACTGGAGGACACCTGGCGCATCGAATCTAGGGCGTTACAGCCGGAGCTGCTGTTGAAGGTATGGACGATGAAGTATGTGTTCTGGGACTTGGAGTAATGGCACAAACTCGACACACCTAATTACCTTGATCAAATGCATATCTAGAAGAATGTCCTTGAGAGCTTGCTCGCGATACTGATGAACATGCCAGATAAGACCAAGGATGGGCCGAAGGCAAGAAAATCCTTGCAAGATTTGGAAATCGGGGAAGATCTGCACATGCCGCCCCATAAAAAGTCAGATGAGACAGAGACGGAGATAGAGGCACGGGAGAAGAAGGGGAAAAAAGTTAAGGAAGAGGATTATTGCCCCCCTTCTTGCTTCACCTTAAGTCCGACTGAGATCGATCAATTCTTTAAGTGCCTTACCGGAGTCAAAGTTAGTTCCAGTTACTGTGGCAAGATAGGCAGGTATCTATACACGAACAGGAAAAGGTTTAGCGGGATGAAGTCCCATGACTGTCATGTGATGATGACGCAAATAGTACCTGTTGCCGTTAGAGGGATAATGGACAAGCACGTCCGTGACATGCTTATTTGTCTCTACAACTTTTTCAACGTCATCTGTCGAAAGTCGATTAGTGTGAAGCAGCACCGAAGGCTATAGGAAGAGAACGTTCCGATACTGAATGAGCTTGAGATGTACTTCCCGCCCGCGTTGTTTGACGTCATGGTGCATCTGTGTGTCCATATTGTGGACGACATAATAGACCTGGGGCCGTCATTCCTGCACAACATGATGCGGTTTGAGAGGATGAATGGGATCATCAAAGGATTCGTTCATAACATGTCCCGTCGGATGGAAGCATCGTTCAGGGTTATCTCACACAAGAGTGCATCCCTTTCTGGGAGAATTTTCTATATGGCGCGGACCAGCCGCCTGGTGTTGGTGTTGGTTTGCCCGTTAACAAGCACGATGGGAGGCTCGAAGGAGAAGGTCACTCCAACGGTCGCAGGGAACTGCATGTGGCATACTCAGATCGACGCTATGACTTTGACAGAGCAAACTTGGTAGTGCTACAACACCTAGACGAGGTAGATCCTTTCGTGGCACCGCACAAAGAAATTATCGCAAAGAAGTATCGTGACCGGGGCGTATGCAGGACGGATACCTAAGTTACTAGAGTGCAAAACTCCACTTTCCTGCATTGGTTCAAAGAGCATATTATTGCTAATCCCCCGAAAGAAGGCACTAAGGATGGATTTCTCATATAGGCCTTAGCACATGGCCCCTCGCCCAACCTCATCACCTATTAGGCATACGATATCAACGGATACATGTTCTAAACGGAGGCCAAAGATATGGACAGTGATGATCAGAACTCAGGGGTGACAATGGAATGCATGACCGGCAGCGACAATGGTGCAACTAAGAGATTTTACAGAAGGGTCGAGCAGATCTGGGAGCTTGACTACTTTGGACTGCACAACCCGACGATGTTCCGTTTTAGATGGGCTAAGAATGTTAAAAGAGAAAACCGGTATTTCACTACCATGACTATACCCGACGCCAAGAGCGATACCGTGAATGCTATCGCAAAAAACGATCCATGGGTACACGCTAAGCACGTGACACAATGCTTCTTCATAACCGACCCGTTCAATCCCAGCCGTCACAACAAGAAAAAGACACATCCGTGACATTTTGGGCCGAACGAAATTTTTTCCTGTCATACATATGACACTTCTATGACGATAATTGTGACAAAACCCGGTATCATCATAGATGTGGTGGCTCCTACTTCTATGACAAAAAATCATGATAGAAAATGGGCTTTTTGTCCTGGGCGGGACAGAGACGCAACTGCATGACATTCTTTGGGCCGTCCATGATGGAAAAAACCGTGGTAGAAGCGAGGGGAAGGAAAATTTCAGGGAGTTGCTGGTTACGGTGGGAGGTCGGGGGCGGAGCGATGCATGTTTCTCTCGTACGTACGCGCGTGTGTGTGAGGCGTTGGCTCTAACTGAACCCGAGCGAGGCGTTGGGCTCTAACTGAACCCAAGCGATTGCACTGCAGGCTACGCGTTACTGAACCCGAGCGATCGATCGATGGCTGTTAGCTGAACCCGATGGAGCGATTCCTTCGCTACTGCTGCTAACTGAAGCCGATCGATGTTGCCTCTGGGATGAACAGTGAGCGTTGCAGGGGGGTTTGGATGAACAGTGAGCGGTGGTGTTGCCTCTGGATGAACAGGAACCCATGGTGTGGAGGGTTGGATGAACAGTAGAGGGTGGAAGGGTGGCCGTGGAGGGGTGGTTGAACAGGACCCCGTGGTGTGGAGGGCTAGATGAACAGTAGACGGTGGAGGGGTGGTTGAACAGTAGCCGGTAGAGTAGCGCGCGGTGGAGGCTGGATGAACAGGAGCCCATGGAGGCTAGAGGAGGTCCACGGTAGCCCGTGGAAGCTGGAGGAGGTCGACGGTGGAGATGAACAGTATCTCGTGGAGTCCCA
>NC_041391.1:407861401-407886886 GCF_002162155.2 Triticum dicoccoides | reverse complement strand
CCGTAGCACTCCAACACATGTCCGTCTCGTGTGTTTTGCGGTACGCCACACCCCTCCCGATCAACAGGACCCCTGTTTCGACCGTAGGAGGTTCGTTTCCTCCGTTTTGCGGTACGCCAGGCCCCTCCCGATCAACAGGACCCCGTTTCGAATGTGGCTGGTCGAACACAAGGCCGTTCCCTCCATTGTGCGGTACGCCAGACCTCGTTTCCATCGCCTGTTCCGTCCAAGCCCTCCCGATGAACACGACCACGCATTCTGTTCCAACCCAGCCGGTTGGCTCCCACGTGTTCCGTTGCCTCCCGATGAACACGACGCATTCCGTTGCCTACCCATGAACACGACAACGACGCTGTTTCTCCGTTCCAACCCAGCCATGTACATATGCGCGAGTAGGCGTTCGAGACCCTGCCAGTATGTACGTACGTGGCCCTATTTTCTTTCTTGCACCCTCGCCGTTGTACGTACATGTACATGCTACATGCGCGCCTCTACTACGACACGTACGCGCCTCTACTACGACATGCCTCTACATCAACCAGTATGCACGTACACGTTTGCGACCAGAATGACAACGGTACGTACGCTTCGACTAGGTGGGTCCCGACTGTCAGGCACTTCCTTGCCTGCGAAGATGTAGCTGGTGGGTCCCAGCAGTCAGGGGGGCGAATCGTTTTTTTTTCGGACGCACTTCCTTGCATGCAAAGATGTACCTGGTGGGTCCCAGCAGTCAGGGGAGCGAATCGTTTTTTCGCAAAATACGGTGGCCCGTCCGGTGGGTCCCTGCTGTCAGGTGGAGGAATCATTATTCTGTGCGTAATAAGGAGGCACTTCCTTGCGGTGGCCGTGGACCCAGCTGTCAGCCTCTCCACGTACAGTCCACGTCCGATGGAAGTCGTTCCTTGACCATGTTGACCACGCCACGCCGAGAGCACCACGGCGGTGGACGATGGTGAGGCCTAGGAAAGGGACGACTCGGAGCCAAGGAAGACGCAGCAGTGGATGCCCACGCAAAGAGGAGTACGAGGATTCACTGGTTCGGCTGTGGTGTGAGGCTGCTCTTGCCGCAGAATAACAGGGGGTGTGGGTGAGTAGAGGGATGGCCTCGACAACGTGGGAGTAGTAGGGGGCGGTGAGGCCTCCGCGGCATCACAGCCGGTCATGGGAGGGAGGAGCATGCGGCACGACCGGCACTGGTTTGAGCGGCTGGAGCAAGAAGACCAGAGGTTGAAGAAGCACTACGGCTGTTGGATGAACATCGTACGGTAACAGGAGCTAGAATCGTTCATATTGACTAAGTTGACAAAGCCCTCCATCCCCGTCAACTCGATAGGCCCACAAGTCAGCATCCCACTATGCTGGGTTCCAGCTGGCAGGGGGAGTATTCATTTTTTTGTGCGTAATAAGGAGGCACTTCCTTGCGTGCGAAGATAGCTAGTGGGTCCAACATGTCAGCTGGGGGCACGTTTTTTTCGCTAAATACAGAGGCCCTTCTGGTGGGTCCCAGATGTTATGTGGAGGAATAATTATTTTGCGCGTAATAAGGAGGCACTTCCTTGCTGCAGCCGTGGACCCAGCTGTCAGCCTCGCCACGTACAGTCCACGTCCGATGGAAGCCGTTCCTTGATCACATTGACCACGCCGCGCCGGGAGCACTAGGGCGGTGGACGACAGCGAGGCCTAAGAAGGGAACGACACGAAGGCAGGGAAGACCCGACAGTTGTTTCCCACGCGGAGGGGAGTACGACTGTACGAGGGTTTACTGGTTCGTCTGCCCTCGCCGGAGAATAACAGCAGGCGTGGCCGTGTGGGTGAGTAGAGGGATGGCTAGGCCAGCGATGGGAGTACGGTGGGGCGGTGAGGCCTGCGCGGAAGCATAGGAGGCCGCGGGGAGGAGGGAGCAGGCAGTCCCACTGGTGCTTGTTTGAGCGGCTGGAGTAGGAAGAGCAGAGATTGAAGAAGCACGACGGTCGTTGGATGGACATCGTACGGTCACTGGAGCTAGAATCGTTCATATTGACTAAGTTGACAAAGCCCTCTGTCCCCGTCAACTTAGTAGGCCCACAAGTCAGCCTCCCACCATGGTGGTTCCCAGCTAGCAGGTGGAGTATTCATTTTTCTATGCGTAATAAGGAGGCACTTCTGGTGGGTCCGAGCTAACAACGGGGGGAACGTTTTTTCGTGAAATACGGTGGTCCATCCGGTGGGTCCCAGCAGTAAGGGGCAAACGTTTTTTTGCGAAATACGGTGGCCTGTCCGGTGGGTCACAGCAGTCAGGGGGAAACGTTTTTTCCGTGAAATACTAGTGGCCCGTTAGGTGGGTCCCTGCTGTCAGGTGGAGGAATAATTATTTTGCGCGTAATAAGGAGGCACTTCCTTGCAGCTGCCGTGGACCCAGCTGTCAGCCTCTTCACGTATAGTACTCTTCCGATGGAAGTCGGTCGTTGACCACATTGACCATGCTGCGCCGAGAGCACCAGGGCGGTGGACGACGGCGAGGCCTAGGAAGGGGATGACACGGAGCCGGGGAAGACGCGGCAGTGGATGCCCATGCGGAGAGGAGTACGAGGGTTCACTGGTTCGGCTGCGGTGTGAGGCTGCCGTCACCGCAGAATAACAGGGGGAGTGGGTGAGTGGAGGGATGGCCTGGCCAGCGGTGGGAGTAGTATGGGGACGGCGAGGCCTTCGCGGCAGCACAGCCGACCACGGGAGGCAGGAGCATGCGGCATGACCGGCGCTGCTTTGGGCGGCTGGGGCAAGAAGACCAGAGGTTGAAGAAGCACTACTGCCGTTGGATGGACATTGTTGACCATGCTGCGCCGAGAGCACCAGGGCGGTGGACGACAGCGAGGCCTACGAAGGGAACGACAGGGAGCCGGAGAAGACACGGCAGTGGCTGCCCACGCGGTGGGGAGTACGAGGGTTGACTGGTTCGGCTGTCGTCGCCGGAAAATAACAGGAGGTGTGGGTGAGTAGAGGGATAGACAGGCCAGGGATGCGAGTATGATGGGGCCGTGAGGCCTGCCTGGCAGCACTGCCAGCCACGGGAGGCGGGAGCAGGCGGTTCCGACGGCGCTGGTTTGGGCGGCTGGGGCAGGAAGATCACAGACTGAAGAAGCATGATTGCCATTAGATTGACATCTAACGGTCTGACGCTGGTAGAGTCGATTGTTGACTAAGTTTCTTTTTTAAGAAACCTTGTGTACGCATGAACTTAGTAGGCCCACAAGTCAGCCTCCAAATCTGTGGCAGACAACATAAAGCCCATTTCCTATTTTTTACAATTTGCAGCCCGTTTGCTAGTTTTTATAATTTGCAGCCCATTTGCTAATTCTTAAGTAATTTATTACAGCCCATTTTCTGCCCAGGACCACGGTGAAAAAGTTCAACCTTATTTTGCATATTTCGGTGGAGTCCAAACTGTTGTAATCCCGAAATGATAAACATTTTTTAAGAACTTATTGATTAGCCAAAAAAATCGTTTTGTTTTTGTAAGCAAATAAGACATGGGACAATTGAGTTGGTTTAAGGGAAAACCAGTGGTAAAACAATCAGCGCTGGGTGGGATAAAACAACAAAAATAAGGATGTAAATATGAAAAGGGAATTTTATGTGTTTTCAATATAATGATACGTGTATATGAACTAGTAAAACTATAGATAGAGATTAGTAAACGTATGTAGGACATGCGTTTCAAGAGGAAAATAGAACTGGGCTGTGTGTTTGATTCAGTAACAAAACTGCCTGCGGATGTTGTAAGGCAAAATATAACTAACGCTGGCGGGCCAGAGGCCAGTAGATACCTGCTGGATCTTTGTTCCCCGTTGTCGTCATGGGCTGGGCCTATTAAAAACAAAACCAACCCTGGTCAGTCTATAGCCCAGTTGAAACTTGCTCGACCCGAAAAAACAATATACGTGCTCAATAAAGGAGAGAATTCTGCAAGCACAGACTGATAACTGGGATGCAGCACGGATATTGTTTTTTTATCGTGATAATAAGTGCATGCACTTGTTTCGAAAAAACTGTAGAACTGGGAATTTGAATGGCGGGTGCTTATGCTACCCATCAAATAAAAATTAGGTGCCTGAGAATTCGTTTCGAAACAAATGATTCAACTTTATATCCACGTGAACCCTCGGCATGATGGTTGGAAGCAAATGCAAGTTCATACCAAAAGATCGTTAACAACAATACCAACTTGCGGATGACAAGGTAGTACAACTACCAATACCAAACGAATCCTGGCCCTAGTGTTCGTCTGGTAGAAAATCTTGCAGAGGACCAGCTCCTGCTCCTTCTCTTGCTCCAGGTCCCCGATGTGGTACTGGTGCATCACCCAGTTGGTCCTCTGCTGGTCGAAGTTCTTGTTGGTGTGCAGCACCAGAACCATTTTTGCTGCCCGTTTGCCGGTCGTTGACCATCACAGGCAAGGTATTGCCGGTCTTGTGCCACATCGCATGCGTTCCGCACTCCGACTGTATCTTGCGATGCGTCCATGTGCCCCTTTTGAACGCCCTGGAATTGCGCTGGAAGAAATGCTTCCTTAGGCCACTCAGTGTGATACCTGCAGTATTGTGGAATACAGGTTTTAGTGTACCTAGTTGGCATTTTCATAGCATCTTTGGCATGTTGCAGTCACTTGTTTCACTTTTTATTAACTGTCAAATTGTAATTGTTTCACCAGGTCTGCGTCTAAAAAGAAAAATAGAGCTATAAACAAAGGAATATGTTTGTGCAAGTAGACGGTCGATCGGTGTCTTACCTGGAAGTTTCTCAGGTTGGGTGTAGGATATGTCGTGCTCGCTGTTGATGGTTGGTATGAACAAATCGATGAGAGACTGAATTCTCGCGCTGTCAACACTCACTTTGGCCTCAAGGTGCTCGATCTTCTCCTGATCCGTGGGATCAAACTTGACGCCAACCGGCAGCACTGTCCAATCCTTCTTCGACTTGCATCGGTAATTCCAGTTATATGGTACTCAATCTATGACCAATCTACTGTTTTAAGTGAATGATGAAAGATTTCGATAGAGTAAAAACTCGCGCTTCTTCGACAGTTGTACGAGAGTAATTGCCATGCCGTTTTGCAAGGGCACTTGTAAAAACTCTATTCTCCTCTTATTTAATGGATGAGGCAAATCTTTTGCCTCCGTTTTGAAAAAAAAAAGATTTCAACAGATAACTGGTACTCCAAATCTGAAGTCCAGAATACCCGAACACGCCACCGGGACTCTTGTGTCACCTCACGCGCAGCGTGTTGTTACGTCAATTCAATGTGTGGACATGATGAATAATTTGACCGACGTATACTAGTACTGCTACTGTACTACTTACTAGTCGTATTTAGTGTCACAATTTATACATAGGTTTAACTAACAAGTACTCACTTGAAGCCTAACTAATATATATGAATATATATGGCTTCTGCACAGCATCTCCATCATCATTATCAGTACATCCTACGCAGGTGAGTTAGGATGCACTTGATCCCAGGAAGGTATCTATCCTTCAAACCAGAGGAGTGCTTCAAACTAACAATAGTAGATAATATCCAACAAAAGTGGGTCGTGCTATAGCAGCAGAATACATGGCTCCGTCTAGATATCAGCACGAATCAAGTTGTGCATATTTGCTGTTGGCATGAACCACATCGCCGCATGTCGGGTTTGCAAAAGCCATCCATCGCATGGAAGCTTGATGCCTTTCACACACTGAAGATTACCTGGCAACAAGCTGTGTCGACGAATCTCTGGATGTGGTGATTCATGAAACCCATGGTATGATGTGTAAACACTTCCCCCCCTCGCGAATGGAAGTTGCATAGCACAGTAATCATCGCCGGTGATATGATCGATGATTGGTTTGATGATCGGATAATTGAGCGCGAGGAACAAGGAGTGGTTGCCGAGGCTATAAACCCGCCTCCAGTTGAATACACATGGCCCAACGGAGCTGGGATCTTTCTCGAACACGAAGCAGCCATAGCCATCAATGTCACGAACGCCCCACACAATGTACTGCATGTGGTTTGATGTAATGGTTTGGTCAATTTGTTATGTGCGAATGAGCATCAAATGACCGCCGTCGGCTGAACGAGCGATAAACCAGCACCCATCGGCTGGTATGATTCCAGGTCCTGGAATCATGAAGGCCAGCACATTTGCGTCTGCTGCAACAATTGAAATTGGAGACCAAAAGGACAAAAATAAACAATCATGTTCAGAGTATGTGTGGAATTAAGATTATTATAACAGTGACACATATCATAGACAGAGAATTGCAATGCCGTGGTCATAATCATACCCCAAGTTAAAAAAATAAGCCAATGGCTTTCATATTCTAGCAACATGTCATGGTTCAAACATCATGTAACAATGAGAGGAAAACAGCTATGACAGCGCCTACTCATATTCTACCATAGCACTTACTACTACTATTCTCATATCAACTCTAGGCAATAACATGCGTTGTTATAAAAATCTAGTAAACGAGAGTAACATATAGCAATCATGATGTCATGCTCATAATATGTATTCTAACAATCATTAGATGTCAATTGTTCTCATATCAACTCTAACAATAACATGTGTGGTCATAAAAATCTAGGAAATGAGAGGAACATATAGCAATGATGTGGTTATAGACATGTTATGCATTCTAAATTTGTAACAAATGAACAGGCAGTCGTATTCATAAGGTAAAGATGAGATGAGATAGAACAATTACACGACGATAGATTCCACCAGTATAGGCAGCCAATCTGTGCGTCGACCGCGTAAACGATGCCATCGTGCACTATAGCATCAGATAGAAGTTTTTCCTCAACAGGATTGATGATGAGCCATAACCATGTATGGCGACCGGATTCCAGATAGACTAATCCCATGTTGAACAAGGCAATGAGCTTGTAATCCATGTAGTCTTCTGATGGTGTGGGCACTTCACAGATTACAACTTTCTGCAAACAGAGGTCGAGCCAAAAGCTTGACGCGTCTCGTGCGTAGTAGGCAAGAGTGTCCGGCGGGCCGCAAGGCTCGATGTCGGCGGTAACCGACGATGGAAGGGTGAACTCTCACTGGATGTAGATATCCACGAGACGCCACGGACTACCGGTGTGGTGGATGAGGAGGATCCAGTTGGCCTTCATGCCTTCCCAGTAGTGGCCGCGCATGAAGGACAGGTGGACGGGTAGTGGTAGCATGTCGAGGGGCACCATGGCAACCTCCATAGGATCTTCAAGTCGGTGTCTGGGCCACCTGCGAGGATTGGGCATCAGCAAGAAGGGTGTCTTGAAAAGAGCCGGCCGGTTGCAGACGAGTAGACGGTACAAAGACACCGAGCATGCGGCCAGACGGAAGGTGCTGAGTAGGTCCATACGACTACAGATCTGCTCCAAGAGAACATCCGGGAGGGAATCCCAATCGCGGCTCTGCGTGTCAGTCGGTTTTGCCTTTGGGTTTTTCGGTGCCTGCGAGCCAGCGGGGAAGTGGATTCGGGCGGGCGAGCGAAGAAGCTTCTCCTCGTGTGGCCGAGCAGTGAGCGGGGGGATATGGTATGTGCAAGCTACCAAGGAAGATGGCGCAGGCGGGCGAGCAGTGAGCGGGGGTAAATCGTGTGCGGCCGACGATGGGGAAGAGAGGAGGAAGAAGAAGAGAGGAGGAAGAAGAGTGGAAGACGGGGAAGAAAGTGGATTAAATCTCAATTCTACTAGTACTACTACCAGGATATAGGCACCGTCCTCCGGAGTGTAAATAGTTACACTGATGACATGTGGGTCTACCACAAGAGGGCCCATATGTCAGTTAATGGAGGACATAGGTGCGTAGGTGTATTTGCGGAAGCGTGCTCTACTGGCAAACATGATGGCAGTACTGGGTAAGGCTGATTTAGTAACACCAACACGCTTGTTCAGCTTATTAATTACGTGTCCCATCTGCTGCAGCGTGTATTGTCACTTCACTGCGAAGACTAGTTGAATAGTTCTCTCTGACCGAGATGGGGAATGATGGATCGCGAGGATTTCCTTTCTACAGTATCCCTATGCCTCTACGCTCACTTCACTCAGTTTGCTCCGTAACTAGTCACTTGTTGAAATCTGTAGAAAGACAAATACTCCGTATTTGGGAACAGAGGGAGGCTTTTACTCCGTACTGGAGTATTTGGGAACAAAGCGAGTATCACCATATGGAGGGATCAGAGGAAGTTTGAAATATGAACATGTCAATGGGAGGGAGTAATCCCCATGCATGCATGCATGCATGCAACATGCAACACTCACACGTAC
Source organism: Triticum dicoccoides (assembly GCF_002162155.2). Classification (NCBI taxonomy): domain Eukaryota; kingdom Viridiplantae; phylum Streptophyta; class Magnoliopsida; order Poales; family Poaceae; genus Triticum; species Triticum dicoccoides. The sequence continues at coordinate 407,878,599 of NC_041391.1, read as the reverse complement.
TCCACATGGACGCACGCAACACTCACGCACCCATGTGGCACACAGCACACGACGCAACACACACGCTCACGCTCAAGTGCTCAACCTACTCCCTACGTCCATGAAAGACTGTACATTTAGAGATTTACACATTGACTAGGGTATAAGTAACGCCCAAAAGTAGCTGACTTATGTGTGCATGCGACCATTGAGATAAGAATATTAAATGAAGGCCATTGCATGCTGTAATTAAGGATAGACATGTAGCCTATACCTACTGCACAAGTTGGTGCATTAGTCAATCAATATCGATTTAGATTAAAGGCTAAATGCATTGGAAGTGTAGATGTACATCATGTACTACTACACTCTTTGTTTTATAGCCGATGTACACTCTTTGTTGGAAGGCCGAGGGAGGACACGTGCATGCACTCACATACACAGCCAGGGCGGTTCGGGGGCAAGGGTTGGACTCGTGTGGCGCCTGCGTAAAGTTTTGTTTAACTGATTTCTTTGCTCCGCCAACTGACAGGTGGGACCTAGAAACCCGGTGACAATTTAACCAGTCAACAAAGTGCCACGTCGACTATGTGGCCGGTCAGTAGGGTGCAATATGGTGCTCTACGATGAACTAGTGATCGTATAATCGATGCAAAACTATATATAGTGACCGTAAAGAGCATATTGTTACATATGTTGACCGCCAGTGTATTTTTCTCGTTTCAAATTAAGCCATATTAATAGGAAAGGACACAGTATGGACTACTACTAGTACTAGTACTGCTTTGATGTGTCCCGTCAACTCACCGAACGAGGAGAAGCTTGCTTACTACGCCTCTCCCTCGCCCACGCGCGCGGTGGTTCGCAGGACGAGGAGAGAGTTTTGACTACAGCGCCCTCTCCCTCTTCCTCTCCCTCGCCCTCGCCCTCGCCCTCGCAGTGGACATGCAACAGTTTAATCGGTGTCAGATTTCCAGACGCATATCGTACTGTAGTATCATCATTGTTGGACCTTCCGAAGAGGCGAAGAGGCAAGTGCAAGGTTCACACGAGTACGAACTGTTGAACCTCCCGAAGAGGCAAAGATCCAAGCGCAAGGTTTTATAGGAGTTGTCGTACTAGTAGGAGTGTACTACAACTATAGCGAACGATGCTACTGTATGATGCTGCCACATCACGTATATCCAAAGTTGTGCCACCTTTTTTTCTCAAAGAGCGTGTTGGAGCCCGTGCAACAACCACACAAGTTGCACGTACACATAACACATTTACTAGTAATAAATTCTAAAGGACAAATGCCAGTATGCCACACAATTCATCTCCAATTCATGTGATAAATTTGTGCATGACTAGTTTACATATATTCACAATGCTACCGTTCACAATTACCGTACTCCACTTACACGTTATAGATGGGCTGCATGCATGTCCTCCTCCAGGTTCCAGTCCCAGGTGTTCTTCATGGATGGCATGATCCATAGCGGTGGGCAACAGGAATCATTGTCGCAGCTTTCTAGTCTGGTTCCACACGATGGAGACTTATCCAAGCTGAAGCGGCATAAATCAGGGATAGCGTGTCCCAGCATGTCGTTCATCCGGCGGTGCGCAATGAAGACACAACCATGCTTCATGAACGGCAGGCCTTCTGTGTCGTGCACGGAAGGTGGCATCCGCTTCACTATGGGGTAGCTGTCCCTGATGAAAAGCGAGTACTCTCCAAGAGTGTTCCTCGACACACACGTAGCATCATGGGGGTCGAACTCGGCGCCGTTCATCTGGTACACGCGGCATCCCAGATCTGGACACATGGTGACGTACATAGCCAAGGTCCATGCATAATAATGTTGTGCTCAAATATGGCGGTCAGTAATACTATGCAGCAAATAGTAGTACTCCGGTATAGAGGAAGTAAAATAACCGGCTTATTATATATAGCCACTCTTGGCTACATGGATGAGATAGAAGACATTGAAAAACAAAAATGGTGGCAGCTAGTGGGTTCAAGTCTTCAAGGGCCCAGCTGGCTATACGCATCCTCCAAGGTAAAAAGTACTCCTACTAGTAGTACTAAGTATACTACTAGTACAACAATGAAAGAGAAGGCGAGAGGGTTAAAAAATGGAATACCTGGGTAGATGGTGACGGTCCGATCGTGGTAGATTGTGTGATCATGTTGCACATCAGTGGTACCATGGGTAACGACTGCTAAGATAGTCGATCCCAATATGCCAAAGTCAGCTACAAGGTTCCAGGTTAGACTGAATCGCGGATGCAAATGCACATCCAGGATCGGCGATCTTATTTTGATCGGGGGACGACTGGTCCCTACAAAATAATGGAGTACCATTAGGGATGCAAATGATGGTTTGTGCATTCCGTTTGGAATCTCCCGTACCGTAGGATGGCAACCAGATGAAACAAGTCCCCTGGCTTGTCACCACGAAGATGCGGCCTAGATGGCGCACGGCGTCTTCGAACGTGTAGGGGTACAAATCTGCCGCAGCCAACATGCGCCAGCCTCTGCCGTTACTGCGTCTTGCATTGATGGCAATCCTTATGTCGAACACCGCGATGAGATAGTAATCGTCGTAGCCGCGTCGCTTTGTCGGCGGGTCCGCAATTGCTATCTTCTTCAATCTCATGTAGGCATCATCATACGTATTCAAGCCCAGCCAGTCCGGAAGGCCGATCCCAATGGTGGAGAAGGGGTCTACTGGAACGGCCGCACTGCTGTGTATGTTGTGCAAAATGATGGTGGTATCCGGCCGGAGGTATGCAAGACAATCTTTGTTGGCACCGACCCAGACCTATATATAAGACGGTGGGCAGCAGAGAAATTACGGGATGGAAATCGAATAACTAAGTACTACATGATCAAACTCCATTACTGACCTGCTCATCGGACAAAATCCGACTACCTCTCAACATCGGCAACTCTATTACTAGTACTAGCATTATGGAACGTTATGGGATTGCATTATACTGTAAATAATAGCACTAGTAAGAAAATTTTGGCACTAGGTAGTAGTTTTTGGCGTGGATTAAGAAATTTTGGATATGTTTTTGCCATTTTTTGTACACGCCAACTAGTGTCAAAAACGTCTTACATTATGTGATGGAGGAGTACGTACTCGTACTGTAGCAGTACCAGTACTACTTTTCTCAACTACGAGTATTAGTGTGACGTACTGTACTTCTAGTCTAGTCTAGTCTAGTATAGTGCACCAGTTTTGAACTCTTGAATCTCAGGGCCAAGGAGCTATAGTTGGAAGTGGAGGGTACTACTGTTCTCTAGAACCATCGCTGTACTATCAATGCAGGGGAAGTACACCTGCGTAGTGGCCTAGTGGGTACTCTCGGTGCTATATTCAGCCGCTCCTCTCACGTAGGAGTAGCTGGCCTACTCAGCCGCTCCTCTCACACACACACTAGCAGCCTGTTTATCAGCGACGGTTACTGCGGTCTGCGGGGGCAGAACATTTGAGTTATTTGATACAGCGAGACTAGGCTTTTCGCTTCCATTTGTGGAGGTCTAATGGATCTCGTCAAACTTTGTTAGTAGTTCCTTTTGTATGAATGAGATGAAGCAAAGCTTTTGCCTCCGTTTCAAAAAAAACATGTCAAGAGGAATTTCTTTTATAGTAGAGTCGATAATGGAGTGAAATACATGCGTGTAACGCCACAAGCTACAGAGTACTAGTAGTACAACACCTTACATAGAGTACAGAGCCATATTGCACAGTTCCCAGTGCCCCGCCAGGCTTTTCCGGCTCCTCGGGTTTAACTGGGAGGCGCTAGTTTAAATATGCTACTACTAGCTGATGAGGAAGCTGCAAGCAAGGTGCGGCTGGGGCGAGCACATGAGCCACGGGATGCTGGGAAGGAAAATCCGTTCACGTGGCTAGGCTGTCCAGTGCACCCAGATTGTGGGGCCGCACGTCCTTTGACTTCAAAACTCAAACTACCCGTGTAAAATATTGGCTCGCAGCAAAGTGTAGTAGTACTATTTTTTTAAAGGCCGCCGTGCGTTCGGCCGGGATCGAGCCCACAAAACGAGGTATACACTCCCGTGACCACTAGTAGTACTCGTTGGAGTACAACGCAACCTAGAATCGCCTTTTGCCGCTAGTAGCACGTACATTGTTCCTTACAAGAAACCCCTAATAATGCAAGAAACCACTAAAATGCCAAGAAACTACTACCACTTGCATACGTGGCAGACTTAAGATAAGAGTACCTTATCAACCATTGTACGTGCTCTTACCAACCAAAATCCTCGAGTGACCTCCTACCTCCGGCCCGTCCACCTAGTCATCCTCGGCCATGGGACGCAGCTACCGCCGCCGGTAGAAGGCGAGGTCAAAAGTGCCGGTGGTGCGGAGTCCATGTTGCGGCAGCCCGGATGCCAGCTCCGTCCGGCGCTCGCGGCCGCCAGCTAGCCAAGATAGCTCCGTCCAACTGCTTGTCTGCAAGGTTTGCTAGCTAGATTGGCACGGCAGCGCGGTGACTTGCTCGTGCACGCTGCGCTCAGGTCAGCCATCTGGCTCGAGCGAAGGCCAGCGCGGCGGCTTGCTCGCTACTGAGTCACGCTCGGGCCAGCCTGCCAACCCATGCGGACGCCAGCGTGGTGTCCGGCCCGTCCAGCGGAGCGGCGGCCAACTCGCTCATCACCGGCGCCACCGAGGAACACGCATTAGTACTGTTTGAAGTAATGTTTAGGAAAAATAATGATTTGAGGGGGAATAACAGGATAGAAGGTCAGATGTGGGTCCCTCGTGTCAACGGTCAAACAAAATGTGTTGGTTTAAGCTGCCTCATCAGCACGGACATGTGGGCCAACCTAGTCATAAATGGGTTTAAACAAACCTAATCGGTAGGAGTACTAGGTACTACCTCTCTCTCAGCTTACACGGCGTGCGCGTACCCCTAGGTCGTGAATTTGAACAACCTAATACAAGTCGTATATTACAAAAATATACCAACATAAACTATGGAGTTTCTACTTTCAAAAGGTATAATTTTTGTGCTATATAGTTTATATTATGGTGATAAAATTGACAACCTAGGTATACACGCAAGACTTGTAAACTGAAATGGAGGTAGTAGTAGTTTTTGGCGTGGATTAAGAAATTTTGGGTATATTTTTGCTATTTTTTGTACAATAGATTCTTCCTAGGGCTGGTTGAAAGTGGTAGTTTTTTGTTAAATACTCTACATATTGTAAGTAGGAGTGAAAGTTAAGCTTTGGAAGCCAATAAGCAAGGCTAGTTACATAGTGCATATGTGTACATGATTGAAAGTAAATATCAACCATGAGTGACTAATATCTTGATGGAAAACTCGAAACTATGGAATACTAGAAAAAAAATACATGGTTGGAAATACTAGCAATGTTCATGTCCGTTGCAAAGAATCATAATTAGAATAATACTTATTCACAAATTTGGTACAAAACACCCTAATTTTGATATACATATGTATATTCTGTTTCAATTATAATATATTCCTTGGGCTGTTTTGGTGAGGTCAGGGAGGGATGTGGTTGGTTTTAAGATACTAATTATGGGTTTTTCTGCAAATTGGTAGACAAGTGGGATGTTGGTGAGAAAAGGCAAGAACTTACCTCACAATCGTCAGATGTAGATCTAATGGTCAGAAACGACGGATGGCAGACACACCAGCATCACCAACTTAGTCTTGTGTAGGAGTACTAGCAAGATCCGTGCATTAACGGAACATCAAGATGCATTTTTTTATAAAAACACTTGTTGTGATTGACCCTTGCGGGAGTAATCCCATGTGTAAAAACTAATGACATCTCGAGAAATATGAGATAAGGTGAAGAGGAGTTGGGTGTGGTGGTGGTTGGTGGTCGGACTGAGCGGAGGCATGGGGATTGACGACGCTGGCAGCGGCCACTAGGCCTGTTTGTTCCAGAGGCTTCCTTTCTTAATTGTTCAACAATGAGGTTTTTTGGAGATAAGGATGAAAGAGGGAAGGCCTTGTCTGCAAATGTGGAGAGGGGTGCGGGTATCTTTTAGTTTAATTTCCATCTGTCAGATATAGAACAAACGGTCTATATTGCAAGATGGCACACGTACCATCATCACCAACTCGGTTTTTTATAAAAGAAGAAATATAAGTATGGTGATACAAACGTATTATCGATACTTGCTTCCCTAAACTAGCATCTACATTCTATTCAACGCCTCGGCATGTGGGGCCTTAGCACAATGACTTCTCGACTGTGTAAAACAAAGATTTTCCCGTCGCCGACAAGGAGGGGGTGACGGCAGCGCGCTTTTTGGCTTGCTCTAGTCCTAGTAGTCATACTAGGTGGTCTAAGCACGTGTAGATTTATTCTTTTTCACGTCTCGTGTTCGCCGTACTGCCACGATTGTTGATGAGTAGACGGTAAGTTATTCACGGGGAAACCCTTGTTGAGCGTGTTTGCGAGAGAGAGAGAGAGAGAGAGAGAGAGAGAGAGTGCATGTGCGATATGTTAGAGACTGAGGCAATGATAACAGATTCTTTGTGTCTATGTGTGTGGAGGATAGAGGAGACATGTACATGGGGCTTTGTGTTGTGTAACGTGGAGACACATATACATAATTAGAGAGTGAGTGTGTGAGATACACATGCGGACATGGGGAGAGATGAGGATCCAGATAAATGGGTGTTTGTGCGTGTCTGTGTGTGTTTGTGCACGCGTTTGTGTGTGACAGGGAGAGAGTGTATGTGGAGCAGAGAGACCACTGATGATGTAAACCTAGTATAAGGGAAGGGGGAATGGTGTGACATGTGTAGTAGTGAGATAGCATGGGTGCGAGCGGGAGGAGCAGACTATTTGGAAGAGACATCGAGTGTGTGTGTGGGAGAGGGGTGTGAGAGCGAGAGAAAGAGAGAGCTAGCGAAGGAGAGAGAGAGAGAGAGAGAGAGAGAGGAAGAGAGGGGGGAGAGGGGTCGTTTGTGTCCATAAATGGCGTATAGATAGGGAGACAATGTTGATGTTGTCCGAAATTGGCCTATGAACGGAGACGCAGGGGAAGTGAGTCATCGTGTGTGTGATAGGGACTTCATGATAGATCTAGAATAGATGGTGTAGAGAACAATGTGAGAAATCGAGAACGATTATACATTAGGGAGCTATGCAAAGAGTCACGACATATATGTATGCAGGGAAGGAGCTGGGGCGGGTCCGCATGTGGGAGAGATAGAAAGAGGAGAGTGGTGCACAAGGAGACAAAGTGTGCTTGTTTGAAGTGAGGGTGGTTTGTGAGGTGAGTGCGAGAACCACATAACTAGGGAGATAGACGTTTGGGGCGACGTTTTGTGTGTATGGGAAATATACACTCTACATAGTGCGTGTGCTTGGGTAAGAGAGATAGTGGGAGACCTAGAGAGTGAGGGAAGAGATGTGTGCATGCCCGGGAGACAAAGTGATAGAGACCTATGTTGGGGTCCGGACTTTACAAGAGAGAGGGGTGTTAATGTGCTTGTGTGTTGGTGTCTGGGGGAGAGAACGACTTCTCTATGTGTGTGTGTGTGTGGTGGTGGTGGTGGGGGGTGACTTCAGATAAAGAGTGAGGTGTCTATATTTTAGGGACTTTAGCGTAATTGAGATATTGTGCACTCATGGTTGATCAATTTGTTTCACATTTTGTACTATGAGATAACGATACTTTTGAACACGCGTGATATACCTTGATGTACCAGAATTACAAACCTAAGATTGGAATTTTGGAATTCGACTCCATCATTAGCTTTTGTAATTCATTTAAATGGAGGTACATTTTTTAAGCCGGAATTTCGTGATTTCAAATTCATATATCCAACCTAGAGATATACACATACGGGCATGTTCAAACTTTATAATCATTCACTTTATTCATACACATACACATTTTTGCTTTTGTCATCATATTTAGGATAAACACATTTGGAGTTTCATTTGAATTGGACCGTATGATGGTATGTGCTTGTAGTAGCTCAATGATCCATATTTGAATTGAATGTACAATCTAAGTTTCGAGTTGGAGACATTGATTTTCAATTGCAAATTTATTTGCATGCAAAACAAACAAATTGTCGGCCATGATATCATAGTCGGCCGTACGAGAGCGGAATACTTATAATTTTAGGCGCCAAAAGCTTTCAAACTTCCCACTCACATCGAAATATCACTCGCCCGAAAGTTTAGCCCTGCGATATTCCTGTTTTACCCCTGCCACATGAACAGAAAAGGGCTTCTTTGGTAACTCCATTGTTTTCCCCTCTTTGCCCCCAACATTCTTCCCCAGAGCCCCTCCCCTTCCCCTCCCCGACCCCCCAACCACGGCAAGCCGCCGAATCTAGTCCTCCGCCACAACGGTGGACCTCACACCCCGCTGGATCTACCTTCCGCACCTTGGAACCCCCAACTGCCAACTCACCACTTCACCGGAGCCGCTTCAGCGACTGTCTTGTCCACCGGTCCAGATCTCCTTGACCGCCATCATGGTCCACCGCACCGGATCTGCTTAACCGGTGCCCTCGTCCACCATAGCGTAGGCCCTTCACTAACTCCCTCGTCCGCCCCTTCGCTGGCCCTTCATACAAGCCCTTATCCTCGGCAACAGATCCGCCTCACCGAAAGCACTGTACAACGCGCCCGCCGAAGCCTTCGTCCACTGCACCGGACCCGCTCCATGGACGCCATATTCAACTCCACCGGCCCTGCTTTACCGACGCCGCAGCCTCATCAGGTTATTTCGATTTTTACTCCTTCGGTTTTTCTCTTTATCGTGCAACTGTTCACTTACCACAGATGAGCTTTCTTGTATGTCGAGAGGCGCCACAATCGTAGCACCGGAGCCGCTTCAGCGGCGGCGACAGCCGGCCCAAACTCAACCGCAACACGAGCACCATCGACGATCCTTAGCTATCAAGTATGAAAATGATACCCATACGCCGCCGAGAATTAGGTACTATCATCCAACGGCCGGCGCCTACGTTCACTTTCCTAGCATAAGCACCGCACCTTTGAATTTCTTCAGGGCATCATTCAGTTTTTCATGAGACGCGTTATTCTGCTTGCACCTGTAGGGCCATACTTCTGGCAGTGAACATGTTACATGTGCTAAATTACATACCAGTCCACATATAGTTAATATGCTTTAGTTTTGTTATGATGCCACCTGTTGGTTCCATCAGACTGGTTAATGTTCTCTATGCTTAATTACATATCAGCAAACTAGCATGTGGTTCCGCTGCTTTTTGTTCGTTTTACCCTACATTTTCTGATGCTAGCTATTACATCACTGCTCTGAGCCTCTGTTCATTACTTGTTTGTGTGTTCTTGATCTTCCCAAGTTGCATGACTAATTTGATGCTTCTATTAATTATGGAGCTGCCAACCCCATCAAGCAAAATATTTGTTCTTTTGGTGTTGGCACCTCGAACAAGCATAAAAATAGAGGGAAGCAGATATATTGTCGTGTATGCACACACCCTTCTTTCATTAGTTTAGATGAACCATCGATGATCAATTCGGACCAGTGCATGCGATTAAAATTAATTTTACCTAAATAGATGGTGCAGAATAAACTACAACAACTAGATTTGCAACCACGGGATGCTGACGATATTTTCAAAGAACATTGCAACAACAGCTAGGCTTCATAGCAACATATGGTAAGCCAATGTGTTTTAGTACATGTGAAATGTAATGCGAGTGGGCTGCTTTTTTGGCTTGTGCCCTCAACGTGTAATCCTACCGAATTACAAACAGTTCAGTTGTCTACTTTGCTGTATTGCTTGATTCGAATGCTTGTTTGTTTGTTACGCTATACCTGAGTTGGCCAATATGTCAACAGTGCCTGCTGTATTATCGTCAAGAAATGCAGGCCTATTTCATTTGAGTCCTTAACTTTTCCACTCAACTTCATCACAAGACTGTCTTCGTAGTTTATATGAGGCCACACTGTTAAGTGCTTTCTCAGATTATTTCAACTGCTTAGATGCCTTGGCAACTTAAATATAGCGGTTGTACACTCCCTTTCAACTAGGGATGTCAACTGGGTCCCGTTTAATCCCGATTAAAGTCCACTAGTGGTATGATAGTTTAGAAGAGTTTTTGTTTTTTGAGGAAAATGAACTAGGGAGGTAGCAAAAACTAACTAGATGGGACTGGCGTATGTCATTTATTTGCCACTTACATCCCTAGTTTCATCTTACCATTTTAATTTCTTTTCGGCTGATGCTGCTTTGAACCATTCAAATATAGTTTGCCATGCTCGGCAATAATTCGTCCGTCGTTTACCATGTAAGCTTACTGCCTGGATCATACGATAACTATCTCTTACTTATGTCCAGTGGAAACCCTTCAGGATGCCGTTCACACTAGGACACAATGTACAACCCCAGAATCTATTTGTGGAAGTAGTGCGCCATCCATGTTACCAGATGGTAGCAGTTCAGAGGCAACACCGTCGGAGAGCAGTGTGAGCATAGATATTATAGTGCTTGAGGCTCTACTAGAGGCAGAAAGAGATGGTGTGGCTGCCATGAATGAGGTAATCTTTATCTTGAGGCTGGAAATTACGGAATTAGCTGCACGCATTATGCAAGCAACCCAAGAATTGGAGGAAGTAAGAATGTTGCATTTGAAGACGGAGGAGGTCCTGCTGTTTCTGCTATCTGAAGCCCAAGGTAATCTCGGTTCTTCTTTAGATACCAGTTGAAATTCTCATTAGATTATTGTACTTGCATGTTGTGTCATGTCTCTGAATGGATTATGTTGCAAGACCCCCTATGTTGTCCGGAATTCCATGTTGTCCATGTGTTGTAATGATCCGAATTTTTTAGGAGAGGTAATCCTCAGTACTTGTATGATTGACATAAGGTGAACTGTTTTTCGTGTGAGCATATTGTATTGGATGAAATAACTGTTTGAATCAGAGTGTATCCAACCTACTGAATGCGAAGTTCATGGCATTTCTAAATCATAATCATATATAAAGGTGGAATAAATCTTTGTTGTGGCATTGAAGAAATAAATAACAAAACGTATAATTATCTGTGGATATTCGTAATCGAATACAAATTGGATTTGAATTTAGTTTGCCAGGTCCCAGGGCAAACGTGAATGCTAATGCTCCCAAGTTTTGAACGAAGCGGCTAAACACCCACTATTAATTTGTGGGCTGCCCGAAGCAAGTGTTTGCGAGATGGAAATTACTGTCTACCCCTGACACTGAGTACATCCTTATCGACCGGATTTACACTGTTGTCGATAGGGGTAGACTAGTAACTTCAATCAGACGTGACATGACGGCCTCTGAGCCCATTCAGACATGGTGGGCGCCAAACGTGGGCGGCAAAACACATTTGATTCAAGCTCGTCCGAAAGACATGTGTCTCTTCCTCCATTTCCCCATTCATACACGGTGGGCGGCAAAACAAACTTTCCTCGTCCGAAATCGATGTAGGCTAATATTTTAAATAGGGGCAGATGTGTAACTTCCATCAGACGTGACACAACCACCCTACCTGTCAGCCCCGTTCATACACCATGGGCGCCAACTCTGGGCGGCAAAACACGCTCTCCTCGCCCGAAATAGTTACGGGCAAATATTTGGGAGATGCGAGATTACCATCCTATCCCCAACCGACGCGATGTCCAAAATTTTAAACGGGGGATAAGTTTGTAACTTTCCCCCATTTCAGAGAAGCGCGTCCCAAAGTTTGAGATCCCCCCCTCCCCTCCATTTCCCCATTCATACACCGTCGGCGGCACGACAACCTCCGCACTACGGCCAGCCTCCTCCGTCCTCCACCCCATCCTCCACCTTGTCGGAGCCGCTACCCCTACCCTGTCGTCCACTGCAAGATATGGACGTCTCTCATCCACGGCGCTGGACCAGGATCCTTTCATCGCCTCCTATCGCTTCATCGGCACCGTCATCCACCTTGCCATTGCTGCTCTTACGACCGCCTCGTCCACAGCAACAGGATATATCCCCCGACCCGGTCGTCTGCCGTCTAAAGTCTTCTTCCCCCCCGCTGATAGCCATCGCACCCGCAGCACCCTCAACGTATCAGCATAGGCTTACACGGCATCACAAGAGAGGTGGTACTCTTCCATATGTGCTTAAGTTATTGATCTCACCCGGAAAATAGATCGTAATTTGTTTACTGTAATTTTCTTGTCCGTTCCAAATCGTAGTGGCTAGTTGAAAGCAAACATTGGTTGCGAAGTAGCTTTGTCCGGTTTGCACCTTCAGATCCGCCATGGCACGGGCACTATACTCGTAAAGCTTATGGTTTCCCCCCTTTATATTCACTACCATCATCGTAGGTGCTTTGTGTCGTGCTAGCACTGCTCCTCAAGACCTCAACCCAAAGCTTACGTGTTGAAATACGAATCTGATATGATGCTCATACCACTAAAACTGAGAATGTTTAATTGGTCACCTAATGTTCCTATATTCGTTTCGAAAAGCATGTGCGCCACCCACTGGTCCAGCTAGTTTCACTTTCCTGATTTTTCTCTTGATGCTTAGGGTTTTCCCCCTTTTATCTACTCTACTATGATCTGCGTAGGTGCTTTCTGTCGTACTATCATTACTCCACCCTTCAAGCTAAATAACACAACACTCAGAATTCGAAAGCTTAGTTGTTCAAATATGATTGTGATATGACACCGATATTAGTTAACCAACACATTTAATTGGTTAGCTAAAGGTCCCACTTGAGTTTCCAAATGCATGTCGCGACATATAGAGAGACAACATAATTGCATTTCTTTGTCACTTGTTGACCGTACTTTCTTGTCCATACCAAATCTTAGTTGTTATTTCAAAGCAAACATTGGTTTCTAACTACACTTTGCGCGGTTTGCAGCTTCAGATCTGCCATCCCACTGCCATGGTCAAAACTGTACTCATCATGCTTATGTTTTCCCCATTTTATGATGACCACAATCAGCCTACGTGGTTCGTGTTGTAATAGCATTTCTCCACCCATCGAGCTAAACAAGCTTAGTTGTACAAATTCATATCTGATATTATTGCTGATATTAGTAAAACTGAGAGATATTTAATTGGTGAGCTAAATGTTCCTACTTTAGTTTCGAAATGCATGTGAGCCACATATGGAGAGACCAAAAAGAATAGTATTTCTCTGTGCGCTCTGGTTCATCATGGGTGGCCAACCGACATTGTATTGAAAGACTTGTAATATCTTCAATCTGCTTGCTCTTTTGCTCTTCTATAAGATGATACTCTTCTCTTGCGGTCGACTGGTCAGGTCGAGTTGTTCTCCCTTAGTATATTTTGAATCTGTCAGGTTAGGTCGACTTGTTCTTCTTTACTATATGTTAAAGCTATCATCTGCGAAGTGTCATCACTTCTGGAGCTCTCATATTTTGAGTAGTAGGCCACATTATATGAATGCACACAACAAATTACAGCATGCATGGCATCTTTTAAAAGAATTACAGAGATAGCACAAATGGGTTTACAGGGAGGCAGTATTGGATTAGAATCACTTCTACATTACAAAGAAAATCTCACTTGTTTTTATGTTTTCATGCATGTCAGATATTGAACATTATCAAAATGAATATGAGAATGGGCGCACGAGAGGAATATTGCGGAACGATCCACTGGCTAACAAACTTGGCATGGTGGAGGATGGCCTATCTTATTCACCCATCAAGGTGCTTGCTCTAGCTTTGCAAAGTTGTATTGGTCGCACATATTTTGCATCTGACCTCTTGCATTACTTCTACTTTGTTACACCATCTGCTTAGTTTAAGCATCATATATGATTATATGCCATACTTATCCATTTTCTGTACCTATTCCATGTGTCGTCACACTATGTTTTTTCAGTCAAATGTTGTTCTTTCGTAATAGATGTCCAATAGGAAGAGGGTGAGTGCAGATCCTCAAGGAGTACAAACTAGGTATTTGGAAACGGTAGTGATACCTATTAAATCAGATAGATCAGCAACCATAGAAAACACAGGCCCAACTGTACCACACTTTACCCCTACTCCACTGGCCAAACCCCTATTAGAACTGCTGGGAGCCCAGCGTCAGATACTGTCTATGATATCAATTCAAAAATTGAACTCCTAAATTTCTGCTTGTGCCTTAGCTTCTCTCTTGTATGAAAGCTAATTTCAGATGAATCTCCTTGCTCAAAGGATCATACGATCTCAAAATAATAATTGGCTCTACATTGCTCTCGTCAGTACCTCTCTCCCTTTTGCCTTGTAACGTTGTACTTAATTAATTGCTATTTGATTATGTATCATCAATCTGCACCTAGCTTCATTATCCTATGTTTCTTCCAATATTATTTGATCTATATTTACTTTTTGCAAAATGTAGAATAATGGCAACACTTATAAAGACTTTTCTTTGGGGAATTTATTGAATTATCCTTCCATCAACATGGAGAAGGGCTTTGTCCAGCCCATGTTAACATGTAATGTAAGTTCATCCTTCTCAAGCCTTCAAACTTTGTCCTAGTATAGATTTGGATAGGCATCATTTCCTCCACTCCTGTTTGCTTTGGTGTTTACTTCTGATTGGATGTTTGCAACAACTACCAGTTTCAAATTCTTAAAGATGTCAGAGGACTGCCGTGCGCAGCATCAAGCCTTAAATCGAGTGTTGATGTATCTATCGTTGACACAACTGAGGTCTACTCAGCTTCTTCGGCTGTTTGGGGGGCCCTTCCTGGCCTGGCCTAGTGCCTTCTGAAGTGCTCTCAGTTTTGTATATTCTTTTGTCGGCGCATTTATTTGCACTGGTGGCGAACATTGATGCCCAGTGGATGTAATATGTGATAGCCGTGATAGCCTAGTGTAAGTTGCTTGCTTATTTATTTCCTTGTTTTTTTTATTTGTTTGCTTGTAGTCATTGTAGTTCTTTTTCCACGGTTTGTTAGTGGCTGCAATAACCTATTTTTTAAAACTAGGATACAATAACCATGGGCTAATGTTTACTGTAGTGACACTAGGCCTCCTATGGGCTGTAGAAATAGTGGGCCTTCTACGGGCCGTAGAAACAATGGGCCTTCTAAGGGCCGTAGAAATAGTGGGCTTTCTACGGGCCATATCATCAATGGGCCTTATACGGGCAGTATGATAACATGGGCCAATAACAGGCCGCATTATGGCCGTAAACGGGCTAGAGTTGGAATCGTCCGTTCATGGGCCGACCATAACGGGCCATCATTAATAGGCCATATTTCATGACGCTATGAAAACGGCCCAACGTATTAACGGACCACAAACGGGCCGACTGCAACCACGGGCTGAATTTGACCCACAAGCAGAAAATGACAGTAACGGGCCGTAAGTAAATGAATGCTGGAAATGAGCCCAAGAATAAATAGGCTCTGAGAAGGCCGAAAGATAACATGGGCTGGAAACGGCCCAACGGAATAACGGGCCGTTAATGGGTATAAAGTGATACACTGTTCATTACAGGACAGTTTCACCACGGGCCGTTAATGGTTGTAAAGTGATACACTGTTCATTACGGGCTAGTTTCACCACGGGCCGTTAATAGGCCAAGAGTTACATAGGGCCTCATATGGGCCGAAAGACGTCATGGGCCATACATGGGCCAGAAGTGAAAACGGGCTGGAATCATATTGGGTGGCCCAGATGACGCTACTGGGCCTAATTCAGATAGGGCGTAACGGGCCTTGGGTTAGTGGGTTGTAAATGGGCTATATGCGAACAGGCCATTAACAGGCTTTCCATGGGCCGGCCCGCCACATTTTGACCAAGTCAAACGGGTCGGCCTTTTCACAGGAATGGGCCTCTGTTGGGCCGTGCCACGTGTGGACGTATCATAGGCGCCTTCCGTCCAATGAGTGGATGACATCTGTCCCAACGATGAGCAGACACGTGTTTCCTCCAACCAATGATGATTTTACACGTGGAAAATCCCCATTGGTCGGGGCTGTTAACGGGTTATCGGAAACAAAACCCGACCCGATAGCTTAACGGCGTTCCGTTATGGTGGATGCCACGTGTCGGTCACCCTTGACGAAAGCACTTCTGTGACGCGCGATTTACGTCATGGAAGTGGACACTTCATGATGATAATTTTCGTAATGTCATGGAACACTTCTACGACAGCACAGGTATGACTATCTTGATTCTGTCATAAATTTGTCATGGATGTACATGCATGACAAAAAACGCGACCTACTGTGACAAACACGTATCATCATGCAAGTGTATTTTTTTTGTAGTGCATGTTGTCGTGAGGAGAGGCAAAAGTAACATCATTGGAATGGATGGAGTCGCCAATGAGGAAGACTACGACCAGTACGGCAACCCAATGAGGGAAGATGACAATGATGATGAAGTATATGTCAAAACAAGAATCAAGGCAACATTACCTAAGAAAGATCATACTCCATCGAAAAGGAAAAGTCACAATGAGGGGCTCAATTATTCTTCAACGAACAAGAAGGGAAAGAAGCTCACTCAAAAACGAAAAATGTCAATGCTGAGGAACCGTATGTTATTGGTCAAATGATGTAATATATATGTTCCTATTTTGTGTACACACTTGGCCATTATGCATTGGTCAAATGATGTAATATATATGATCCTCTTTTGTATACATACTTAACCGTCAAATGATGCAATATATATCGCCTTAGTTATATACATTGTATCACCTTCCCTTCGTTCACTACTCTCGGAAAAAAGGTAAAGAAAATAAAAGAAAAGGGAGAGAAAATAAAGGAAAAGAAAATAGAAGAAACAAATAGGAAAACTGCTACAGGTACTCGCTATAGCAGTACCTCTTTCTGCATAAGAACGCTATGGCTATCTGTAATAGCAGTAGCGCTTTCTGACAAAAACGCTATAGCTATTTGTAATAGCAGTAGCGCGGTCTGTGCAAAAGCGCTATAGCTAACTTAGCTATAGCGCGTTTGTCCGGAACGCGCTACTGCTACATCGACTTAACCCCCAAAATCTTCACTCTCTCTGCTTATTCCCGCCTCTGCTTTTCCCCAAAATCCCCACTTTCTCTTCCCCTGTGTCGTCGCCGCCGAAGCCCTCGACCCCGGCGCTCGCCCCCGACCCCGACACTCGGCCCCGTCCCGCCGCTCGCCCCCGACCCCGGCGCTCGCCCCCGTCCCCGCGCTCGCCCCCCTCCTGGTGCTCACCCCCAACCCCAGCGCTCTCCCCCGTCTCC
>NC_041391.1:407799900-407860963 GCF_002162155.2 Triticum dicoccoides | reverse complement strand
TCTCCCCCCACCCCATCTCTCTCTCCGCCCTCTGTAAGCCCTCTCCCCTCCCCTCTTCTCTGCTATTTAGTGCTAGTTGGTATGAAATAGTATGAACCCTAGTCTATTTTTTAGTGTAAGAAAAAACAGAATTGATTATATAGGTTGCTTGCATTTTTTTAGTTGAAGCAATTGTTGTTAATTAAATTTTATAGTGCTAGTTAGTTAATTAGAATTATAAGTGGACAGATTAGTTCTATATTTTAAAAAAACATGACTTCTTGCATTTTTCTTCAAGTTCAATATTTTTCTTCCTTTTATATGCAAATTTGAAGTTGACATGTGATATGTGGACATCTGATATGTGGACATGTGATTTGGACATGTCATTTGGACATGTCATTTGGACATGTGATGTGCAGGGTAAATGATCCGAGTGGCCTATGTTTCGCCAGAATGTTGATTCATTTCCGTTCCTATGAATTTCAAGCGCTCAATATGTCCACTTTTTAGCAGAGGTTATGCCGAAATTTTCCGTGAATTTTGGCATGAATTGTGCTAGAACGTAGGTATATCGAGTGCCGGAAGTTGCTGGGAACGGCTTTCCGGCAAACATAGATCTTTTTTATTTCATTTCTCATTTTTTCATAGTTTTAGAATTAAACAAGGAGACTTAATCATAGGAAACATGTCGAACAACGAAGAAACCGAGCCTTCTGACCAAGATGCAGATGAGATGGATTATGAGGGTGAACAAGAGTACCTCGACTTTTTGTCTGCTAAGCACAGTCAAGGTTTGCAGGTCGGCCTCGATGATGGTACTAACACCGACATCGACCCCGACGGTGCCGACACTGATGGTAGCGCCGAGACCTGCGGGAAGGTACCGGTGTGGAAGATTCTGGCACCAATGCCGCTACTAGAGAGAAGAAGCAGAAGAAGCAGAGGATACGAAAACCTAACAAACTCGGCATCGGACGACTAGTGATCACAAAGATGGCACCTAGCAAGTTTGAGCCATTAGAGCCGGAAGAAGCTCGCAAGTGCTAAAGGAACCAAGTAGGATGCATCCTACGGGAATGTGTGAGCATTAGCGACGATGACTTAAGGAGTAAAGAACATTTGAGGCAGTTGCTCCTGATGAAGTTGCACAAGAGATTCATGTTCCTCGACTGAGATGATAGCATAGAGCAACCGTGGGATGATTCGAAGATGAAAAAGATTAACAATCACGCCATGGGCATGTTCAACAATGATTTGGCCTCTTGGAAAGGGAGGGTGAAGCGAGCTATTGAGGCTGAGGAACCCATGTCCAAGATTCTGGAGGAAAATCTGACACTTATGGAAGAGGAGTTCGAAAAGTTCAATGAAACATTCGCTACCGATGCAGCCAAGGCTAAGGCTGTGAAATTCAAGAGCTTTTAGCAAAGGAACACGGGGAAGCATCGCCTCATAAGCCGTGGCTACCTTGGCAAAAGGCCCATATGGGATAAGGAGGACGCGGAACGTGAAGCCGCGGGTCTCCCAGACCCCTTCGCGAAGTTCACCAACCTCTTGGAGTGTGACTTCATCAGGGCCCGCTACAAATGGGACAAGCACTACTGCAGGATGCTGCTAACACGACACTACGATCAGAGACCCTTTGAGAAACTGTGTGCGATGCAATAATCACAAACGGTGATGTCAGAGAACCGTCAAAAATGCCTAAAACATTTGCGATGATGGATGCATCAAACACAGTTCAGATTTTAGTTGCGTGTGCGATGCATGGAATATGGTTCAGTTCAATTAACTATTTGCGATGAGGAGGAACAAAAGAAATGGGCAGCCAGATGAAGGCATGTGTGATACACAACATACGGTTCACTCGGATGAACTGTTTCTGATGAGGAGGAACAACAAAAATGGACAGCTAGATAAAGGTGTGTGTAATTGAGGGCATACAATTCAGAAGGATTAACTATTTGCGATTAGGCAACAGAACAGGAAAGGTCAGCCAGATCAAAGGTGTGTGCGATTGATGGCATGCACTTCACACGGATGAACTGTTTGCGATTATCCATAACAAACAGAAACAGTTAGACAGATCAATGTGTGTGCGCTAGACGGGCACACATTCTAATAAAAAGAAGCGTGCGCGATGGTAATAACGAGCGCACACGGTTCTTGGAACAACACGTGTGCTGACATTGCCGATTGTGGTGCACCAAACGCCACGTACGCGGTCGAGAAAGCGTGCCCATGTTACGCCGTCCGGGAATAGTGTCGCACTTAGAAATTATAGAACCATCAATAAATATTGAGCCTGCGTCCCGTCACCTTCCAAATTGCAAACCTGTTCACACCGATCAAAACCTAAACGGTTTCCCACTTAGGAGCATTTTAGTACTGAGTTATAAATACTGTACTATGCCAAGATGACTGCACATTCCTTCCCCACCTCCTCATCCACAAAAGCAAACAAGTCGATCAGCATCGTTCTCTTGCGTCTGCCATGGTCAGATGGAGTTCTCGGTCGAGGGATTACCACCACGGAGAGGCGACCATGGAGGCAGAAGCACGAGAGATGTCCCGCTTAGCCGCGAAAGCAGCCGACATGTCCCGTCGCGCCACCGAAGCAGCACGGAGGTGTCGCCGCACCGTCGAAGTAGCACGGAGGGCCCGCCACACCGTCGATGCAGTAGACTGGTTCGGCCGTGCCACGGAAGAAGAAGAGATGTCTTGCCGCGCCGCGAATGCAACAGAGATGTCCTCCCGCGCCGCGGCAGCGTGGGAAAATCTCTCGCGGGCAGGCGAGGACTCTTACAGGCGCATGCATATGATCGTCCATAGCCAGATGGATCAGATCTCCGGCTGGATGAAGCTGCAGGACGAGTTGAATGCCTCATTTGAACAACACCAGGCCGACCGTGACCTGCTGACGGCAAAGATCGCCGGAAGGGCGAGCAGGCGGAGAAGACCGCTGCCGTGTTGAAGAGGACGAGCATCATTGTCAAGAAACTTATGGAGGAGAATGCCATGCTCCGCATGGAGCGCGAAAGGCTGGTGGAGGAATCCGCGGTTGCTTCTGAGCCATTGTATTAAGGACATGAAACTGATGAAAGAGATCATCGCCGCTCATGGCGAGAACTAGTCTCCGCGACCTGAAGTGCATCAAGAAAGTAGAGATCAGCGAGCCAGATCGTTGTATGCATCCTCCTTCTGCTTTTGCCCTTGTGTATTTCGGGCGTAGCCGCATGTGGCTTTTTTAGTTATCTTCCTAGATATGTGAGACAATTAGTATCCACTGTCATCGTCCTTATGTTCATCATGCTTGCTATAAGTCGCAGTTGATGCTATATAGGTCTGTCGGATCTTATATCAATATCCGTGCAAAACTATCTTTTCAGATTTTCACTTTTCTCTCTTAAATCTCAGTCCAGTGAGAAATAGCCACATCATGAAATAGGCGCTCGGGCGCCATTAATGGAGACGTTGGGAGGGAGGTGCACGACGGATAGAGGTCAAAGGGCTCTCCTCCCGATGAGCACGCGCAGGGGTCTGATCGCACGCCTCCCGTATTCAAATAGCTACCCCGCATGGCACCTCCTAGCCAATAAAAAAAGGGACGTGTGGAGGCACGTAATTAGTAAGTAGAACACCCACGGTTTCAATAATAGTTGTGTTTCCGATTTGTAACGTGACAAGACTTGTTCCAAAATGACTTTGTTGATTTTGAATGTGTGTGCCTTCGCAAATCAGACAGAAACATTACCACAGGATGTTGGTGCCAATGTCATGACACCATTCCAAGTTTCATGATTTTCAGGCGTGTTTTGGATTTACAGGAATTAAAAAACTAGGTTTCTCAATCTTTTCGGCCGAGCCACGATGCCCAGATGTTTGAATTTCATTTTCATTTCTTGCATGGGACCTATAAATTCACCCAAGGACACACATGTGATTTTTCAACCAACTTTGGTGCACTGGAGCATGTGCTTCTAGTTCAAATTTGAATTATGCACATTAAATGCCCAGAAATTCAATTAATGTACAAAAACAGCCAAACGAACCCAGAATAATTAAAAAATTTAGCACGATACTTCTATTTGGTCCAATCTACCTGTGTAAACAAATTAAGGCGGGAGAAGGCAGTACGTGTACGTATGTCATTTCGCACACGGAGGTGACACGTCCCCTCTCGGAACCACGAGCCTTCTTGAGAGAAGCTCCGATTTGCAAGCGGCTCATACCAAAGCTTGTCCCAATTCGGCCAAAAAATTACCGCAGCATGTTGGTGCCATGTCATGCCACCATGCCAACTTTCATGATTTTCAGGCATGTTTTGGATTTACATGAATTAAAAAACCAAGTTTCTCAATCTTTCCGGCCAAGCCATGATGCCCAGATGTTTAAATTTCATTCCCATTTCTTGCATGGGACCTAGAAATTCACCCAAGGCCACACATGTGATTTTTTCAACCAACTTTGGTGCACTGGAGCATGTGCTTGTAGTTCAAATTTGAATTATGCACATTAAATGCCCAGAAATTCAAATAATGTATAAAATAGGCCAAACGAACCCGGAATTAATGTATAAAAAATGAAATACATGCTTGGAAAACATGACGCCTGGCATGGTGCCATGGTTTGGCCTCACCATGCCCTGGTAAAAATTTGAGAATGTTTTCCTTATGTCGTCGTGCACGCCTTTCATAAATAAAACAATCACCGATGAAGTTCCATGGCTTCGAGGGGGAAATCACCAAGATTGAAGGGGGGTCCAAATCACCACGTTCAAATTTGACACTTTCCCATGTTCATTTACCATATTTAGGGGATTATTTGCATTCTCTATACATTAAGGCACATAATTCAAATTCGAACAATCGGTGCATGAAAAGGTGCACAAGAACGATCTAGAAAACCATCCTCGTGCCATTTAGTAAATTCCCATGCCTTTTACAAGGAATAGACAGATATTTCGAGGAAATGTGTGGCAATAGTCAACCATAAACGCATCGTTTACTGGGTAACAACCATACAAAATATGAAATAAATGCTTGAAAAACATGACGCCTGGCGTGGTGCCATGGTATGGCCTCACCTTGCCCTGGTAAAAATTTGAGAA
Organism: Triticum dicoccoides; assembly: GCF_002162155.2. Taxonomy (NCBI): domain Eukaryota; kingdom Viridiplantae; phylum Streptophyta; class Magnoliopsida; order Poales; family Poaceae; genus Triticum; species Triticum dicoccoides. Next base: position 407,855,874 of record NC_041391.1, on the reverse strand, counting down.
TGTTATCCTTATGTCGTCATGCACGTGTTTCATAAATCGAACCATCACCGGGGAAGTTCCATGGTTTCGAGGGGGAATCAAAAAAATTGAAGGGGGTCCAAATTTCCTTTGTCTCTTTGTCCATGAGTTTTTTTCTATGATGAACATACACCCTGCAAATCACCACGTTCAAATTTGACACTTTTCCGTGTTCATTTACCATATTTAGGGGATTATTTGCATTCTCTAGGCATTAATGCACATAATTCAAATTCGAACAATCGGTGCATGAAAAGGTGCACAAGAACAGTCTGGAAAACCATCCTCGTACCATTTAGTAAATTCCCATGCCTTTTACAAGGAATGGACAGATATTTCAAGGAAATGTGTGGCAATATATAGTCAATCATAAACGCGTCGTTTACTGGGTATACAAAATATGAAATAAATGCTTGAAAAACATGATGCCTGGCGTGGTGCCATGTTAAGGCCTCACCATGCCCTGGTAAAAATTTGAGAATGTTATCCTTATGTCGTCATGCACGTCTTTCATAAATCGAACCATCACCGAGGAAGTTTCATGGTTTGGAGAGGGAAATCACAGAGATTGAAGGGGGATCCAAATTTCCTTTGTCCTTTGTCCATGAGTTTATTTCTAAGATGTACATACACCCTACAAGTCACCACGTTCAAATTTGTCACTTTTCCGGGTTCATTTACCATATTTAGGGGATTGTGTGTATTTTCTAGGCATTAATGCACATAATTCAAGTTCAAACAATCGGTGCATGAAAGGGTGCACAAGAACAGTTTGGAAAACGATGCTCGTGCCATTTAGTAAATTCTCATGCCCTTTACAAGGAATGGACAGATATTTCGATAAAATGTGTGGCAATAGTCAACCACAAACATTTGTTTATTGGGTTTTCAACTATAGAGAAAATGAAATAAATGATTGAAAAACATGACGCCTGGCATGGTGCCATGGTATGACCTCACCATGCCCTGGTGAAAATTTGAGAAGGTTTGGCTTATGTCGTCATGCACACCCTTCATAAATCAAACCATCACCGGGGAAGTTTCATGCTTTCGAGAGGGAAATCACCAAGATTGAAGGGGTCTCAAAATTTTCTTTGTTTTTTGCCCTGGAGTTTTTTTCTATGAAGAACATACACCCTGCAAATAACCATGTTCAAATTTCGCATTTTCCCGGGCTCATTTACAATATTTAAGGGATTATGTGCATTTTCTAGGCATTTGGCGCATATAAATCCAATCCAGCTACAGCTCCACGGATGTGATGTGAGGGACGTGGATTGCCGTTCGATCATGGCGCATCCTACGGTGCACACACGCGAGCCACGTGGCTGGGGTTCCGGCCAATCATAACGTGCAACACACAATAGCCTCAGCGCACACTATTTCCAGAAGCGACCGAGATGAACCGTGTGCGATAATGAACGAGCAAAATTGTAAGGGAAGCCAAATTTCCTTTGTCGTTTGTCAATGAGCTCTTAAAAACCACCACACTGTATGGATGCCAGGCCCCTCCGTCCCATAGCTCTTTCCAAGCATCGTTCATGGCACTGCGGCGCACAGTAACCGGTAAGCAAGCAATGGCATCCTGCCGCGCGGCGTTCCTCGCCGCCCGCGACCGCACACATGGTAAGGAAGTGGCGGCATCTCGCCGCACCGAGTTCATCGCCGTCGGCAGCCACACAGTTATGTGGGCGGACTTTAAGGCTGCCATGGCCGAATGGGCGGTGGATCTAGAGGTGGCCAAAGCCGCACAGGAGGATCGGAAAAGGCAGAAAGCAGTCAAGAAAAGAGAGTCCCGCCGCCGCAAGAAAGAAGAGGCCGCACGATGTGATGACGAGAGCTTGGCAGCGATCAAAGCACAGTTGGCTGCCGCCTACAAGGCCGGGAAGGAGAACGCCGGCGTCTGGCCAGCATGCCCCGATGGCAGCATGTGAGAAGTTGTTTAAGTTTGTAGTATTAGAGCAAATTACCAGTAGTACTTTAAGTTTGTAGTATTAACGTACAATGAGCATCCTTTGAGGGCTTTGAGCGTTGATTAGCATGTGTGACTGTGTGCGCTTTTTGCGTTAATCATTAGAAGATCATAAAACACACGGTTCTATGTCGTACTCGTGTGCATTTTTTTGGAGATGGGAACTACCAATTTTCTGCCTTCTCGCACACGAGTATCTTACGCGCTTCGTCTGTGTTGTGTGTTTCCCCCACCCAATTTTCAAGTTTCGCAGTGAAATTTTCATTAGGCGCGCTATTTCAGAATTTATTCCTCCAACCACATCCCCACCCATCAAATTTCCTCAGTATCTTCCCCCCCACCTCCCCCCTCCCCCCCAATGCCCCTGCGCATCCCCCTACTGGTAGCTCAAACTGTCGCTACCGCCACCACAGCTTCAACCACATCTACGTTCTGCTCGGATCCAGTCAGGTAACCCACCGATCTCTATCATGGCCCCCGCCTAATTGCTTAAATGGCACCTGCGAAGCATCCTCATGCCTCCAAATCCCCACCATCCCTACCTCCTGAGCATCACTGTGCAAGCCCAACCACATATCACGTGGAGGTCGAGGAGCTGATTGTGGTCCATGGCGGGAAGGCCCGGAGGAACACCTCGCCTCCACCACCGCTGACATGGTGCAGGCTCTGGTCCAGAAGAAGTGCCCCGGCGACTACCTCCCAGGACTTAACAGGTATGATCTGGCCAGCTAAATCTTACCAATACCACTTGCAATGGCTATGTTTCGTACGGTTGATGTATTAAGCATGTTCGTGCCTTGTTTATTTCAGTACTGCACACCCTGTGATGTTCAAGTATTAACTATTCAGTTCAATTTCACCAATACCAGCAACAAACTTTGCTACCATGCTACTCTCTGCAATGAAGATATACTAGAGATGCTGCCCATTTTCTATTTTTGGTGGATGCTAACCCTGTTGTACTTAACATGCCTATCCATGTACTTACGCAGGGCCATAACGGGTGATGCTGTTGTTTGCCGTCGAGGTTAGCTGCATTACATGTCTTACAGTATTGTTACATCATTTGTGCAATTGCAGTTTGGATTCTAACATTTACTTGCTTCTTGTAGGTACACATGTCGGGGGCACTGATCCATGCTTCGACTGGGAGGAATGCCTCCGCCGCCGCTGACTTTGGGCGGGCTCTGGCCAAGATGAAGTGCCCCAGCAACTACCTCTCAAGACTTACCAAGTATGAACTCGCCAGTTCAATCTTACCAATACCAGTTGCAATTAATGGCTATGTTTTATACGGTCGATGTCTTAAGAATCTCATAGTAAACATGCCTAACACGTTTTAGCTAGTTCCCCTACCTTTTTATAGACAACTGGGCCATTATCTGCTCTGGAAGCACCTTCCCTGTGATGTTTAACTCTGCCAATTGCATTTTTATCAGTACCAGTTTCAATGGCCATTAAGCCTGTTGCAATTAACAGTTGTATCCATTTTTAAACAACTGTATTTCAATGGCTACAAACTTACAAAAGATGAATTAGGATGTTGTTAAGCCTATTGCAATTAACAGTTGTATCTATTTTTTTAACCCATCCCTTTGCTACCGTGCTACTCTTTCGCAATGAAGATATCACTACAGATGCTGTCGTTTTATTACCATTTGCTATTTTTGGTGGATGTTAACCCTGTTGTAGTTAATATTGGCTTTCCATGTACTTACACATGCTACAATGGGGGACGTTGTTGTTTGCCGTCGAGGTTAGCTGCATCCCATGTCTTATACACCGTCTATTCCTAAATTTAAGTATTTCTAGAGATTCCAATATAGACTACATAAGGAGCAAAATGAGTGAATCTAGATTCTAATCTAAACTATATCTATAATTCTATATACATCCGTATGTAGTCCATATTGAAATCTCTAAAGATACTTGTACTTAGGAATGTAGGTAGTTGTATTTTACATCATTTGTGCAATCTCATTTAGCTTCTAACATTTACTGGTTGCTTGTAAGTACATATATGAGCGAACTGATCCACGCTTCGATCCCTTTTGTGTACGGGGCAATGAGATATTCATGAACAAGCATCAAGTGAGGAAACTAAGAAAGATTGTTAGGCGAAAGAAATGGGTGATGGGAATTAAGCTCTTTATTTACACTTTGTCCAAGACATCAGTGAACTTTAGGATGGTAAGTAATCTGTTGCCTTTTCCCCCTGCCCAAAACAAGTTACTCTAATAGACCTCATGATCTGATATTTTTATCTTTTCAGTGGTTTCCGAAGCTATTTACTGATGATTACCTTGCAAACTACATGACCAGAGTGGAGGCAACTAAGGTTAAAGTATATAATTCATACTACCATCATAATGCTCTAGAAGTCTTCCTAAAGGCAGTGACGGATGAGCGGGCGATCGCCATAAGGGGTTGGACAAAAGTTGTTCGTGCCTATGGCATGCAGGAAGGCACATATGGGCATTCCGCTTCTTCAACAACATCGGCAATCAGAATGATTTACACTTGTCTCTTCACCTTTACCGCCTGTAAATACTGTAGTTAAGTGTTGTCTAATCCTATAATTACTGAACATATTGTACTAACAATTTTATTTATGGATTCATTGTTGAACCATTGTGCAGAGAATTTGAATTGCATGTTTCATATTTCAAAAATTCCAATTCGAATAATAAATTACTGGCAAAAAAATTCTACAGGAGCGAATATAATAATGTGCACACAGTTAGAAAGAAAATAGCGTGTGCGATGAAAAAAGAAAACAGACATTTCTGTGACGTGAAATGTTTGCGATGCCCTTCAGACGCACACACGGTTTCGTCTCATATGCGTGTGTGATTCACGGTAATACCGCAAACATTTCAAACCAGTGTGCGTATGTGATAGGAATACCAATTGCACACAATTACGAAAATGTACACGTTGGTGTTAGTAGAGGCACCACACACATTTTACATTCTTGAACCGTGTGCAATAACGTACCTATCACAAACATATCGGCAGATTAAATGTTGATGTCCAAATTTTTCACACGGCTATAGTGGACTAATCGTTTGGGATGTACATAAGAACGGAAACGTACTCCTTGGATTGACTGTGTGTGATATACATATGAACAGAAATATTTCCTTGGGATTCACCATGTCGGATGTACATACGAATGGAAATAATTGGGTTTCCATGCCTCGCCCGATCGCACACGAGCCAGCTTGTGTGCCAGGAGGGCCTATCCCCGACGCTTTCTGGGTCGTGTGGGAAGGACCCCCCCTATTGCCCATACTCACTTAGCGACGGTTTCAAATGTCGTCGCGGAAAGGGGTTTAAAACCGTTTGTATAGCACCAACGCGTACCAGTGAAGAAAAGGAAGGTTTTTTACACGGACAAGATTGATTAGATTACTGGTAATTATTCTTTTACCACTTTACATTTAGCTCCTGATCAAGTCGACTACACATTCGTAAAAGGTTCACGTTCCTTCTACACGAGAAGCAACACCAGCTTGCAGCCGAAAGCCCTACTTTGCTGATGAGGCCCAAGTGGGACACCCCTCCCAACCGGGCATTAAACGTCTGCACGGCGCCGGAGACGGCACCACGTGGAAGGTGTTTCACAATGAGGGCCCGGAGGCCAAGAAGTAGAAAAAGAAGTTTAGTCAGGCGGACATCGACAAGAAGGTGAAGCTTGCGATCGAGAAAAAAGAAGCTGAGGACGCGCAAAAAGCAGCAAGGAGAAACATGATTTGCTAAAGCGGGTAGTAGATGCAGTTGTAAATGCCTGCAGAAATGATTTTGCTACTAACTTGGTCCCGGCTATCATCAACTAGACGAAGAAAATCCAGACAAGATGGTACATGATTTCCCCATTCCCAGTTTCATCGGTAGCAACTTGGTGAACAACACCACCGCACCATCACCTGCTCATGCAACTGGGCCTACTATCGCACCCGCACCGCACCCGCACCTGCTCATAGCAGCCCATCCTCAGTCTCTGGCATGCTAGGCAGGCCTTCGTCTTTGGCTAAGCTCGACGCCCTCATGGTAATTACATGTCGCACCAACATATATATCTAGAATATTCCATTTGCATTGCATTATGGATGTTTTACGTCGCAGACATGTGTTTGCAGGCCAACGAAACCACGTGCACCATACTCTACTTGATGAAAGGCCAGAAGGTGGACATGGGAAAGGGGGTGATAATGAAGCCCTTGCAACTCACGTTCCACAACCATCCGATGCCCGCTGGGCACTTTAGGGTTAACTAGTCTAGTGTGAAATCAGGGCACAAGGATTTGCCTCCTCCATTACGGCGGGGGGGAGAGGACGACGAGACCCCACTGCGGATTGGAAGGTGCAAGAGTTGGGTGCTACTATGGCGAAGAATCTTCTTCGTCTGGAGCTGGCCGAGAGCACACCAATAACCACACATTAACAAGCATGTACGGAGACCACCACCCCGCCTACGCAATTACCAGCTCTTGTAGTGCCGGGTGAGAGCGGTGGACGACGTGATGAAGGGGGTCCAATAGTGGCTGATGTAGTCGGCCCCATAGAACAAAGAATGGATGATGAGATGGAGGAGACGGAGGACCCAATGGGTTTCCTCAGTATAGGCGCCTATGATGGTTACTTAGATATCATGAGTCAGCCATATGACGAATCGGGCTATCAGCATGCTAATGAGGATATGGATCATCTGCCCGGGCAGGAACATCCTAGAAGGGATTGCAAGAAGTCTCTCTTCATGAAATCCTCAAAGGACACACCTGAAGATGCCGCCTCAACACAAGCTCAACTAGCCGGGGGTCGTACAGTGCTTAGCCCGGCAACACTGGGGCAGTGGTTAAGGAAGGGTCTGGAAGGTGTGCCCAAGAAGAAGGAGAGAAAGAGATCGGGGAAGATAGGATCGGCTTCCTACAAACAAGACAGAGCACATAACAACCAGACGGTGGATTCTGAAGAGGTACCCATCAAAGGTGCGGCCATGTTCCATGTCACGGGCGAGCTGAGGCTATCGCGGAAACCGCTGGAGGCACTATCAGGGGATCTCAAGAGATTGCACGACCATGTGCTGTCAACTGAGAAAAGCCTACTAGCCTCAAAGGATCCAGGATATCTGACATACACGGCTCATGTGCCTGAGGGGAAGTGCTATGTCGACACAAGGCCCGCGGAGGTGTTCTTCCCGCAGTTTGACCATATCTTTGAGATGTTTCTGACAAGGCGGCTCGATTTTACAATCATCTGCCTTTTTGCCCTACATATGAGCTCCGTCATGAAGAGAGAAGAAGTCTCGGAAATCTGTGTGGCGGATCCGTACTACATGCACGAGTCCTTCTTGAGTCTCGGTGACTTTGAGCGTGAAACTGCTAGGGAGTACCTCCAATAATTCATGGTACAGAATAAGGACCAAGAAATTGTCCTCCTGCCTTATCATCAAAAGTAAGTCAGTTCCGGACAACCCTTTCATACATTTCAATCATTCCTTGTCGCTCATATGGATAATAAGTTGAGGTGTCTTTTTCCCCACAGCAACGGGCGCGCCGTCCTTATCGTTCTTTACCTGCGAGTCTCCCACGCCATGTATTTGGACCCTACCAGAAACTACGAGAACAAGCACTGCACCCACATAATGAATATTCTAGACGATTCTCTCCAAGGCTTCAGCATTAGGGGTGGACACATGCAGATCAGGAAACAAAGGAACAAGAAGATGAGTTTCGCGCATAAAACTAACTTCTGCTGCATCCATGTCCCTAAACCAAGCAAGAAAGATGGATTCTACATCCCCTATCTCATGATTGAGTTCAGCACGAATCACCAAAAGCTTCGCATCACAAACAAAAATGATGATCATATCCGCAAGTGGGTAGAATCTCATGGAGAAGCAGATTATAAACATAGAGATGACTTCTTTCGCATCCAAAGGGACATTGCGACGATCATCATGAAAGAAGTCATCGATGAGAAGGGGATGTTCCACCATGGCCCTATATCGCGAGCTAACGTCCGAACTCGCATAGGCATGCAACGTCATGACCACACGTCGTTCAAGAAGCTAGGGTCCATCCTCGATGATATGGAAGGATGGAACTTCTAGTGATTTACGATGCCGATGATGATGATATGTGTCGGTTGAACTTGTATATTTTCTGTAGCGATGAAACTTTGTGATGTCCACGGTCCCTACCAAACTTGCGTAACGCTACTTTGTTGGTTTGGGTGCGATGACCAGCGTACCTCTTATTAATTAGTTTGAATACTATATGTTACATTTAGTTGCTAACCCTTTCTTTTTAGTGTTTCTCTAGTATATTTTGCTACATATGATTGTACATTCTCTTGATCAAGATGCATATCTAATAGGTACCTAGCTTCTTGATGGCGAGGAAGCAATGTGATGTCTACTATGCAACCATCTTCTTGTAGTCGTTGTTGGGCCTCCAAGTGCAGAGGTTTGTAGGACAATAGCAAATTTCCCTCAAGTGGATGACCTAAGGTTTATCAGTCCGTGGGAGGCGTAGGATGAAGGTGGTCTGTCTCAAACAACCCTGCAACCAAATAACAAAGATTCTCTTGTGTCTCCAACACACCCAATACAATGGTAAATTGTATAGGTGCACTAGTTTGGTGAAGAGATGGTGATACAAGTGCAGTATGGATTGTAGATATAGGTTTTTGTAATTTGAAATTATAAAAACAGCAATGTAGCAAGTGGTAAAAGTGAGCAAAACTAGTATTGCAATGCTTTGAAACAAGGCCTACGGTTCATACTTTTACTAGTGCAAGTTCTCTCAACAATAATAACATAATTAGATCATCTAAAAATCCCTCAACATGCAACAAAGAGTCACTCACTACTAGAAAAACGGTTATAGCTAATATGGACATTAATGGCGCACCATGTATGTGGTGCGCCACTGCTATATAGCAGTGGCCCACCAGATATAGGTGCGCCATTAATGGCCATATTACTAATGGTGCACCTGGTGTGTGGTGCGCCATTACTAAGTTTGACCAAGGTTTGACCCAGTCATACACATAGTAATGGCGCACTTTGTATAGGTGCGCCATTACTAAGTTGACATAGTAATGGTGCACCTTTACAAAGTGCGCCATAACTATGTGTATGACTGGGTCAAACCTTGGTCAAACTTAGTAATGGCGCACTTTGCATAGGTGCGCCATTACTATGTCAAACTTAGTAATGGCGCACCTATACAAAGTGCGCCATTACTAACTTTGACCAAGGTTTGACCAAGTCATACACATAGTAATGGCGCACTTTGTGAAGGTGTGCCATTACTAAATTTCAAACTCCTTTTCAACCCTCATCAGCTGAGAGGATTATAACATCAGGATGGACCCGAAAGACCATAACTTTCTAGGTGGCCGAAAAATTCACCAAATGCACCCACCCCCACCCCCACCCCACCGTGGACCGCCTTTTTAGTTTAAAAAATAAAAGAAAATGATGTAAATGTCAAAAAAAAGTTTCCCATGTGATATGTGGTCTAGTTGTTGGGAAAATTTACAAATATGAATTTCAAATTTATTTGCAAAATCTCTCTAGAAATTAGTAAAATGGGCATAACTTTTGCATCCGAACTCGGATTAAAAGGTTTTTTATATGAAAAACCTTCTATTCGAAAAGTTACATCCGAATTCAATGGGCGGGGCCCGGTTAAAGATTTTTAGAATCTCGAAAAACCTAACAGAATAAAAGATACGTGGCTTTTAAGATCTAGAGGGGGGGAAATGGAAAAAAAATTCAAACTTACTAATGGCGCACCATTTGCTAGGTGCGCTACTAGTAACAAAAAAGAAATTTGGTTTTGAATTTTTTTGGGGGAATTTTTTTCAAAATATGATACGTAACATGACCGGGAAGTTTGAAATATTTTTTCAAAATTTCATCACACTCATGAACATGAACAAAGTCCTAGACATCAACAAGGTTTAATAGGATTGATATGATAGATATATCAACAAGTGCATGTTAAGTGAGCTGGTCCTGAGGTTGGATAGAACTGAGAAGTTAAGCATGCTCGGGCTGGAGTAGTGTGAGGATGGGTGACCTTCTGGGAAGTTTGACTACGAAGTGCGATTTGACTTGAGATTAAGCATATTGACCCGAGATTAAGCCATAGTGACCTGAGATTAAGAAAAAACGAAAACAAAATTTCTAAAAAAAATTGAAAAAAAATGCTAGAAAAAATTTTAAAAAAAATTGTTAGTAATGGCGCACTTCTATGTGGTGCGCCATTACTAAGTCAGATAGTAATGGCGCACTTCTAGGCATAGTAATGGCGCACCAAATGTGCGCCATTACTATTTGTTACTAGTGCCGTGGTAATAGTGGCGCACCTATAGTGCGCCATTAATGGCCAAAATAGGTGCGCCACTAACAGGCCTTTTTCTAGTAGTGACTCCAAAGTCACTAATAGCAGAGAACAAATGAAGAGATTATTGTAGGGTACGAAACCACCTCAAAGTTATTCTTTCCGATCAATCCATTGGGCTATACCTATAAGTGTCACAAACAGCCCTAGAGTTCGTAGTAAATTAACACCTTAAGACACACATCAACCAAACCCTAGTGTCACCTAGATACTCCAATGTCACTCAAGTATCCGCGGGTTTGATTATACGACATGCATCACCCAATCTAAGATTCATCTATTCAACCAACACAAAGAACTTCAAAGAGTGCCCCAAAGTTTCTACCGGAGAGTCAAGACAAAAATGTGTGACAACCCCTATGCATAGATTCCCCAGGTCATGGAACCCGCAAGTTGATCACCAAAACATACATCAAGTGAATCAATAGAATACCCCATTGTCACCACGGGTATCCCACGCAAGACATACATCAAGTGTTCTCAAATACCTAAAGACTCAATCCGATAAGATAACTTCAAAGGGAAAACTCAATCCATTACAAGAAGGTAGAGGGGGAGAAACATCATAAGGTCCAACTATAATAGCAAAGCTCGCGGTACATCAAGATCGTGCCATATCAAGAACACAAGAGAGAGAGAGAGAGAGAGAGAGAGAAAGAGAGAGAGAGATCAAACACGTAGCTATTGGTACATACCCTCAGCCCCGAGGGTGAACTACTCCCTCCTCGTCATGGAGAGCGCCGGGATGATGAAGATGGCCACCAATGATGCATCCCTCCTCCAGCAGGGTGCCGGAACAGGGCCCCGAATGGTTTTTGGTGGCTATAGAGGCTTGCGGCGGCGAAACTCCCGATCTAGGTTTCTTTCTAGAAGTTTGGGGATTTATAGGAGGGGTTGGCATCAGTCTCACATTAGGGGGCCCCACGAAGAGTCCACGAGGCAGGGGTGCGCCTTAGGGCGGGGCGCCCTCCAACCTCGTGGGGCCCACGGGACTCCCCTCCGGTAGCTTTTTGTTCCATTATTTTTTATATTTTCCAAAAAAATCTCCGTTGATTTTCAGCGCATTCCGAGACCTTTCATTTCTGCACAAAAACAACACCACGGTAGTTCTGCGGAAAATAGCGACAGTCCGGGTTAGTTCAAATCAAATCATACCAAAATCATGTAAAAATATTGTAAACATGGCATGAATACATCAAAAATTATAGATAGGTTGGAGACGTATCAAGCACCCCCAAGCTTAATTCCTGCTCGTCCTCGAGTATGTAAATGATAAAAACAAAATTTTTGATGTGGAATGCTACCTAACATATTTATCAATGTAATCTTCCCTGTTGTGGCAAGAATATTCAAATCCATAAGATTGAAAACAAAAGTTTAATATTGACATAAAAATAATAATACTTCAAGCATACGAACAAAGCAATTATGTCTTCTCAAAATAACATGGCCAAAGAAAGCTTATCCCTACAAAATCAGATAGTCCGGCTATGCTCCATCTTCATCACACAAAATATTCAAATCATGTACAACCCCGATTTCAGCCACGAAATTGTTTCATACTTTAGTATTCTCAAACTTTTTCAACTTTCACGCAATACATGAGCGTGAGCCATGGACATCGCACTATAGGTAGAATAGAATGGTGGTTGTGGAGAAGACAAAAAGAGGAGATAGTCTCACATCAAATAGGCGTATCAACGAGCTATGGAGATGCCCATCAATAGATATCAATGTGAGTGAGTAGGGACTGCCATGCAACGGATGCACTAGAGCTATAAGTGTATGACAGCTCAAAAAGAAACTAAGTGGGTGTGCATCCAACTTGCTTGCTCATGAAGACATAGGGCATTTGAGGAAGCCCATCGTTGGAATATACAAGCCAAGTTTTATAATGAAAAATTCCCACTAGTATATGAAAGTGACAACATAGGAGACTCTCTATTATGAAGATCATGGTGCTACTTTGAAGCACAAGTGTGGTAAAAGGATAGTAGCATTTCCCCTTCTCTCTTTTCTCTCTTTTTTTCTTTTTTATTGGCTTCTTTTGCCTCTCTTTTTTTGATATCACATGGGATAATGCTCTAATAATGATGATCATCACACTTCTATTTATTTACAACTCAAGAATTATAACTCGATGCTTAGAACAAAATATGAGTCTATATGAATGCTCCGGTGGTGTACCGGGATGTGTAATGATTCAAGAGTGACATGTTTGAAACAATTATGAATGGTGGCTTTGCCACAAATACGATGTCAACTACATGACCATGCGAAGTAATATGACAATAACGAAGCGTGTCATAATAAACAGAACAGTGGAAAGTCGCATGGCAATATATCTTGGAATGGCTATGCCATAATAGGTAGGTACGGTGGCTGTTTTGAGGAAGGTATATGGTGGGTGTATGGTACCGGCGAAAGTTGCGCGGCACAAGAGAGACTAGCAATGGTGGAAGGGTGAGAGTGCGTATAATCCATGGACTCAACATTAGTCATAAAGAACTCACATACTTATTGCAAAAATATACAATTCATCAAAACCAAGCACTACGGACATACTCCTAGGGGAAGGGTTGGTAGGAGTTAACCATCGCGCGATCCCGACCTCCACACAAAGGATGACAATTAAAAAATACCTCATGCTCCAACTTTTGTTACATAACGGTGGACCATACGTGCATGCTACGGGACTCACAAACCCCAACACAAGTATTTATCAAATTCACAATTTCTCCTCTAGCATGACTGTAATATCACCATCCACATATCTCAAAACAATTATAAGAAATCAAACTTCTCATGGTATTCAATGCACTTTATATGAAAGTTTTTATTATATCATTCTTGGATGCCTATCATATTAGGACTAAATTCATAACCTAAGCAAATTACCATGTTGTTTAAGACTCTCAAAACAATATCAGTGAAGCATGAGAGTTCAACAATTTCTTTAAAAATAAAACTACCATCGTGCTCTAAAAAGATATAAGTGAAGCACTAGAGCAAATGACAAACTACTCCAAAAAGATATAAGTGAAGATCAATGCATAGTAGAATAATTAAGTAACTATGTGAAGACTCTCTAACATTTAAGAATTTAAGATCTTGGGATATTATTCAAACAGCAAGCAAAACAAAATAAAATAAATTGATGCTCCAAGCAAAACACATATCATGTGGTGAATAAAAATATAGCTCTAAGTAAAGTTACCGATGAATGAAGACGAAAGAGGGGATGCCATCCGGGGCATCCCCAAGCTTAGGATCTTGGTTGTCATTGAATATTACCTTGGGGTGCCTTGGGCATCCCCAAGCTTAGGCTCTTTCCACTCCTTATTCCATAGTCCATCAAATCTTTACCCAAAACTTGAAAACTTCACAACACAAAATTCAATAGAAAACTCGTAAGCTCCGTTAGTATAAGAAAATAAATCACCACTTTTGGTACTATTGTGTACTCATTCTAAATTCATATTGGTGTAATATCTACTGTATTCCAACTTCTCTATGGTTCATACCCTCCTATGCTACTCATAGATTCATCAAAATAAGCAAACAACACATAGAAAACAAAATCTGTCAAAAACAGAACAGTCTGTAGTAATCTGTAATTCACAAATACTTATGTAACTCCAAAAATCAATTCAAATTACGAAAACCTGAGAAACTTTTGTACAAATCTAGAGCAAAAAGAATCAGATCAAAAGGACGTTGCTATGAATTATTAAAAACTAATTTACTGGGCACAAAAGTTTCTGATTTTCAGAAGGATCAACACAACTATCACCGTAAACTATCCCAAAGGTCTTACTTGGCACTTTATTGAAACAAAAGCTATAAAACATGATTACTACACTAGCTTAATTATGTCAACACACAAAAATAGTAGGGGTAAATGTTGGGTTGTCTCCCAACAAGCGGTTTTCTTTAATGCCTTTTTAGCTAGGCATGATGATGACAATGATGCTCACATAAAAGATAATAATTGAAACATAATAGGAGCATCATAAAGCATATGACTAGCACATTTAAGTCTAACCCATTTCCTATGCATAGGGATTTTGTGAGCAAACAACTTATGGGAACAAGAATCAACTAGCATAGGAAAGCACAACAACATAACTTTAAGATTTTCAACACATAGAGAGGAAACTTGATATTATTGCAATTCCTACAAGCATATACTCCTCCCTCATAATAATTTTCAGTAGCATCATGAATGAATTCAACAATATAACTATCACATGAAGCAGTCTTTTCATGATCTAGAAGCATAGATATTTTATTACTCTCCACATAAGCAAATTTCTTCTCATGAATAGTAGTGGGAGCAAACTCAACAAAATAACTATCATGTGAGGCATAATCCAATTGAAAATTAAAATCAAGATGAAAAGTTTCAGGGTTATCATTATTCTTTATAGCATACATGTCATCACAATAATCATCATATATAGCAACTTTGTCCTCATAATCAATTGGAACCTCTTCCAAAATAGTGGATTCATCACTAAATAAAGTCATGACCTCTCCAAATCCACTTTCTTAACAATCACAATAAGATTCAACACACTCCAAAATAGTGGGATCATTACTTCCTAACACTACAAAAAAAAAGACACATCCGTGACATTTTGGGCTGAACGAAATTTTTTTCTGTCATACTTATGACACTTCTATGACGATAATTGTGACAAAACCCGGTATCATCATAGATGTGGTGGGTTCCTACTTCTATGACAAAAAAATCATGACAGAAAATGGGTTTTTCGTCCTGGGCGGGCCGGAGACACAGCTGCATGACTTTCTTAGGGCCGTCCATGACGGAAAAAACCGTGGTAGAAGCGAGGGCGAGGAAATTTTTGGGGAGTTCTCGGTTACGTTGGATCGTCGGGGGCCGAGTGATGCGCGTTTCTCTCATACACGTACGCGCGTGTGTGTGACGTGTTGGGTTCTAACTGAACCCGAGCGAGGCGTCGCCTAACTGAACCCGAGCGATTGCACTGCAGGCTACGCGTTACTGAACCAGGGTAATCGATGGATGGCTGTTAACTGAACCCGATTGAGCGATTCCTTCGCTACTGCTGCTAATTAAAGCCAATCGATGCTGCCTCTGGATGAACAGTGAGTGTTGCGGGGGGTTTTGGATGAACAGTTAGCGATGGGGGTGGATGAACAGGACCCCGTGGTGTTGCCTCTGGATGAACAGGACCCCGATCGATCGAGCCGGTTGGGGCTGGATGAACAGGACACAATGGAGGGCTGGATGAACAGGACGACCCAGTGGAGGACTGGGTGAACAGGACGACCCTGTGGAGGGCTGGATGAACAGTAGATGGTGGAGGGGTGGATGAACAGTAGCCCGTGGAAGGGTGGTTGAACAGGAGCCCGTGGAGAGGGGTTGTTGAACAGTAGCTGATGGAGTAGCACGCAATGTAGGCTGGATGAACAGGAGCCCGTGGATGAACAGTCACAGGTGGAGGCTGGAGGAGGTTGACTGTGGATGAACAGTAGCCCATGGAGGCTAGAGGAGGTCGACGGCGGAGATGAACAGTATCTCGTGGAGTCCTGTTTTGCGGTACGCCACACCCCTCCCGATGAACAAGAGCTCCATTTCAACCATAGTGCTCCAACACAAGTCTGTTTCCTCCGTTTTGCAATACGCCACACCCCTCCCGATCAACAAGACCCCGTTTCGACTGTAGGAGGTCCAACACAAGTCTGTTTCCTCCGTTTTGCGGTACGCCAGACCCCACCCGATGAACAAGATACCGTTTTGAACGTGGCTGGTCGAACACAAGGCCGTTTCCTCCGTCCTGCGGTACGCTAGGCCTCGTTTCCATCACATGTTCCGTACAAGCCGGTTGGCTCCCACACGTTCCATTGCCTCCCGATGAACACGATGCATTCCGTTGCCTCCCCATGAACACGACGACGACACAGTTTCTCCATTCCGACCCAGCCATGTACATGAGCCCTGGCCGTACCTATGCGCGAGTAGGCGTTCGAGACCCGCCCGTATGTACGTACGTGGCTGTATTTTCTTTCTTGCACACTGGCCGCTGTACGTGCGTGTACATGCTACATGCGCGCCTCTACTATGACACGTGTGCGCCTCTATATCGACCAGTATGTATGTACACGTTCACGACCAGAATGACAATCCTCCGTACGCTTGACAAGGTGGGTCCTGACTGTCAGGCACTTCCTTGCCTGCGAGGATGTAGATGGTGGGTCCCAACAGTCAGGGGGCGAATCGTTTTTTGATGGTGGGTCCCTGCTATCAGGTGGAGGAATAATTATTTTGTGTGTAATAAGGAGGCACTTCCTTGCGGCCGCCATGGACCCAGCTGTCAGCCTCTTGACGTACAGTACTCTTTTGATACAAGTCGTTCCTTGACCATGTTGACCACGCTGCACCGAGAGCACCAGGGCGATGGACGACGGCGAGGCCTAGGAAGGGGACGACGCAGAGCCGGGGAAGATGCGGCAGTGGATGCCCACGCGTAGAGGAGTATGAGGGTTCACTCGTTTGGCTGCGATGTGAGGCTGCCGTCGCCGCAGAATAAGAGGGGGTGTGAGTGAGTAGAGGGATAGCCTGGCCAGTGGTGGGAGTAGTAGGGGGCGGTGAGGCCTCCGAGGCATCACAGCCGGCCACGGGAGGCAGGAGCACGCGGCACGACCGGTGCTGCTTTGGGCGGCTGGAGCAAGAAGATCAGAGGTTGAAGAAGCACTACGGCCGTTGGATGGACATTGTACGGTCAATAGAGCTAGAATCGTTCATATTGACTAAGTTGACAAAGCCCTCCGTCCCCGTCAACTTAGTAGGCCCACAAATCAGCATCCCACCAAGGTGGGTCCTAGCTAGCAGGGGGGTATTCATTTTTTCTGCGTAATAAGGAGGCACTTCCGGTGGGTCTGAGTTGAAAGCGGGGGGAAGGTTTTTTCGCGAAATACGGTGGCCCATCAGGTGGGTCCCAGTAGTCAGGGGGGACATTTTTTTGCAAAATATGGTGGCCTGTCCAGTGGGTCCCTGCTGTCAGGTGGAGGAATCATTATTTTCTGCGTAATAAGGAGGCACTTCCTTGCTGTGGCCATGGACCCAGCTGTCAGCCTCTCCATGTACAGTACACTTTTGATGGAAGTCGTTCCTTGACTACGTTGACCATGTCGTGTTCTGTTGCATGCATGCGTCCATGGGCGTGGTGCGTCCCCACTGTCAGCCTCTCACGTATAGTCATCTTCCGATGACTCTCGGTTGTTGACCACGTTGACCACACCGTGCCGAGCGCACTAAGGCCGGTGGACGAGGCGAGGGCCCAGACTGGAATGACCCGGAGATGGGGAAGACGGGGTAGTGGAGTCGCAGATGGAGAGGAGTGGGAAACTTGACTGGTTCCGGTGCCGCGGGAGACAGGAGCAAGAACAGAGGTTGAAGAAGGAGCACGGCTGTTGGATTAACATCCAATGGTCCAGCTCCTAGAATCATTTGTTGATTAAGTTGACAAAGCCCTGCGTACACATCTGCTGAGTTGGCCCACATGTCCGCCACCAAATCTGACGGGTCCCAGCTGTCAACGGGAGGAATAAATTTTTTCGCATAACAAGGAGGCACTTCCTTCCATGCGAAGATACAGCTGGTGGGTCCCAGCTGTCAGGTGGAGGAAACATTTTGTTCCATTTGCTGGGCTGGGTGAACAAATAATTTTGCATCAATCAGGCCCATTTATATTTTCTAAGAAATCCAAGCCCATTTGCACTTCCTTGAAATATACGAATTAGCTAGGCTCGTTATATATATAATGTTATGTTAGAAGGAGTAATTAATATCAAAAAATAAACCGGAGAGGCACATTTTTTATATATATACTTAAAAAAATTAGCGAGTTATTGCTCAAGATAAAAATGAGCGCGTTATTATTACATTGGTCCTTAAAATCTTCGCAAGCTTTTGTACTCAATCACCAGGATTTTCCTTGCCTGTGAGTCAAAAACAACCAGGATTTTCCTTGCCAACTTCTGTTAAACATTTACTTTTATAAGTTAATAACACGTGGGATGTTTTTATAATGTATATATAAGCCTCTATAAAATATACGATAATAGTAATAATATAAATATATATAATGTGGTTAGAAGGTAAAACATAAATTGGACACAACATTATTATTCTTATATATAGATAAATAGAACAGAGACCTGCATTTTATTAAAAAAATACATTGGGCTGCCGATCTTTAAGAAAAAGCCCATAGGCCGGTATGGACCTCAAAAAGTAAATTGAAACCACGTCTCCGTATGTCATGGGCTACGCATGTTAAAATACAAAACCTAGGCCTAGCTGATACTTATTCGCCCTCTGGAAAAAATGATACCAGATCCCCGAGTGAACAGGTTTAAAGAGGGGGCCGGAGGCACGACAGAAGAAGCACATCAGGAGCGATTTCTTTTTTCTTCAGTGGATGGCTCTCGATGGTGTTTTCTTACATGCCTCTGCACCATACAACTTGTATTTTTAGCCTCCCAGTCTGTCGTGGTGGACCAGCAGCCCATTTGCTGGGTGGGCCAACCAACAGAAACCAGCACTCAATTTTTCATCAAGCCCTAAAAACAACGCAGTACTATGTTTGTTTTGAGGCCGAAAACATTACGGCAGGGGTTGAGCGGGGGAGAGGGGAAGACAGAGTAATAAAAAGATTAAAAAGAGCTGATGCGCCGTAGCTACCCTAACATAGCAGGTGCAATTCTTCTTGGCAAGAAGGTGTGTCGTTGACACCCACACGTCACATACCCCACAGTAGGCATACTAACAAGTTCACACACAAGTACAACAGAAAAGGTAAACATTAGTATCAAACTCAGGTTCATAGGACACGTTCATATTCATAGCCAACATTCACTATCAACAACTCAAAAGATTCATATATACACAAGTTCAGCATGTCTATGCATCCAAATGATTGATAGATCACACGACAATATTCATACATAATTCACAAAAAGATTCAGATATACACATGTTCAGTATGTTTATGCATCCAAATGATTAAGATCACAGCCAATATGATCCATGGATGAACTTTAATTACCTAGGGTACAGACTAGTAAATGGTGTTCAGTCAGAGGTACTTCTTGCTAACATTAATTCTTGTACGAGTAAACTTTCGAGTACATAAGAGGCACCACAGACAATCTGAACTTTGCTTGTAGGTTTATCCTCAAATAGTGGCCTCATGCCGAGGGAGGTTTGAGCAACGTGGACACTACTTTCATCCAACTAGCTTACTGGCTCATCTTGGTCCTGTAGCTCGCCAAAATTCTACATCGCAGACGAGAAAGGAGGAGGTTGAGAAAATGAACCACCCAATTTTTTTTGTGCAGTTCAACTGAAATGGAGCATCCCTGGCGTGCATACTGATTAAGTGCCAGATGAATATATGCGTCAACCAACTTGTCTGGAATCTTTAGACTCCATGCCATACAGTTCGCTACCATATCTGCCGATAACCAAAAGGCACAAGTTGGGACCAAAGACTGGACTGTGTTCTTCTGGGCTATGCGTCAAGCAATATTTTTGGCGTTCACTCTCCTATTACTTGGAGTTTGACAACTGGTTGACGTCGGTTGATACTCGAATGAATATAGGCACTTGTCAACATCGATGCTTGTCTGAGTGGACTTTGGAGTACATAGCAGGAGCATAAGTATTTGTCCATCTGATCATTTTGTGCAGTTCTACTGAAATCACCCAATGCAATGATTTGCCTACGAGTTCAGGCTCCAAGTTACTCCTTTATAAAATAGGCAAACAGTAGCACAATACCAAATTACATATACATGACAAGCACAATAATCAGTATAAAGACCAGTACCAACCTGTGTGAGGTAGCATATCAATTCTATTTCCTTTGACTGGAAGCCAAGATAAGCGAAGCGACTGACAGCAAAGAAAGAAAGCAGGCCGAGATTAGCGACTGACAGGAAAGGACGGAAGTTGTCGAGGTAATGAAGTACCCAAAGTTTTTGTGTAGTTCCACCAAAATCGAGCATCCCTGTTGGCACATATATTGAGAGAGTGAGATTACTGTAATAGTGGGACTAGTTGATGAAACATACAATAACAAATAGAAGCACCCTCGTTATCTTAATGGGTAAAGTTAGCAACATAGTAGTCTTGCTTAAAGAGAGGTATTAGTTTATTTAATCAGTGCCAATTAGCTCAACACTCAAAGCATTGCCATTTATCATAGGTTGCAAAACTTTAACATGCAAAGATGAAGGAGTTTCTCATGACAGTAGCACGATACAAATAGAGATGACAGCAAACTAATGTGGATGAAGGCCTTAGGCCCATACCAACCTGAGAAAAAAAAGCTTATTCATGTAGTCCCATAAGAGATGATAAAGCACTCACTGGAATCACTCAATAGTATATATTTTTGTGCACTTCAAATGTATGGTTAAAATCACTGTTGTTTACCAGTGTTGAGATTATATCGAAAGATTATCAAGAACTTCCAGCAGAGCTAAAGCACTGGCTGGGATACAATTCATTGTATTGTGTTGTGTAGTTCCACTAAAATGTATGATTGTCACAACATGATCCCTATTTGCACAAGTAGGAACAAGGTGAAACCTTCATTAGCTTAGTAAGAAAGGATAAGAAGACATTAGCATATTACTCTAACAGTAGCATCAAATTTATGATTGACAATACGCAAAACATTGCCTCATTGAACCAAAGGCAATAAATTGACATGCAAAACAATAGCACTATTATGTCATGACACTAATAATATTCCCTCCCAGCTCCACCACATGATTCACCTCAATAGACAAACATACACACGTACATGATTCAGCATAGGGTCCTACTAAAGATTTGTTTAACTCCGACATGAAAATTAGGAAGCAATAAATTAGTGGTACTTAAGTACTCCTAATTAATTAAGTGAGACAGCAGAAGTGGAAGGGCTCCCTGGAGGATCGTCTCACATGTAAGGTAGTCATTGTCGGAGCCCTTGAATGGCCTCGGCTGAGGCCTCTGGCTTCAGCAAGATCGCCTTGGCACTGTTTATTCTTCTTCTTCTTGCTCTTCATGCTCTGTTTCTCTTTCTCCTCACAAGTTGGTGAAACCAAGTACATGATTGGCCTTCTATTTCAGAATTGGTTTTGTCAGTGAGGGAGTACAAGTGTACTAGTAAAAAGTAGCATTATTTTCTCATGGCAGTCGGAAAATAGAGACGAACACATGCATTAAATATCATTCTTACCTAAAGGAAGGTTATGGCGCCAATACGGATGATGAGGATTGGAACACAGATCTCCCTTTTTTACAGTTCCACCGATATGAACCAACTGTTCCATTCTGACATTCCAGTTAAACATCACAAAAGTCACTACTTTTAAGAAGAGTTTTGTGCAGTGCACCAAAAGGTCACAACAGCAACCAGGTGAATTGGATATCCCTGTTTGCACAAAAAGCTACAGAGGAAACAGTCAGTGTCTCAAACAATTACAGGCAAAAACATTTGTCTAAACTTGTCATGGCTTATAACAGTGGCATGGCTTCATTTTTACCAGGGACATTAGATTAAGAACAGCTAAATATTTGGTATAAGGGCATGGGACAGTGGGTGCACCAGCAGTCTAGCACCATGTAAGTAAATAGGGGCATAAAGTGGTGATTCATAGTTTGTTGCCCCGAGAAACAAACATCCAAGAAACATATCTGGGTTGGTCACATTTTTGTTCACTCTAGCCACCAACTTCTATGTGTGATAGAAAATCTAGTCCTGGTCATACCACTATGTACAACATTACCCCTATATTTCCCTTTTTGACCTAGAGACCGGTTGGATGACCAGTCTATACTACTTTCACCCCCTTTCCTTCATGTTTGTACCAAGTCTGATGTACATACTAAATTCCCCCACCCCCACTGTATTTCTTGTTTGAACCAAGTACTCCCTCCGTCCGGAATTACTTGTCATCAAAATGGATGTGTCTAGAACTAAAATACATCTAGATAGATCCATTTCAATGACAAGTATTTCCGGACGGAGGGAGTACAAGATTCGACTCGATGAATTAGCTTTACCTCTAATAATAGAAGAACAAAAAAGGTGACGTTGGACCATCCGATCGAGAGGGGCTGAGAGGTAGAAAATGATGCACATGCAGCGACGTAGCGAGCTGGGGAAGTAGAGCTAAGGCGGTTTCGAACGAAGATATACTTGAAGGTCATCGGGATGTGGATAGGTGGACGGTGGGAGGCCGGATCCGCCCACACTAGGGCAACGACAAAGGGATCGGAGGACCTCCCGCACCGGCGCTCGGCCAGAGATAATGGTGCGGCCGGCAATGGGTCTCCTCCCTCGCTGTCGACGATGGCCTAAACGCTACCCCTCCTCCGCTTCAACGGAGGAGGGGGATACGTCCATGTCAGGACCCCGATCCTAAATCACATCGATCTAGCATGTAACACCTCATATCACTTTGCGGCCTCACGCACGGTATTCCCACAGGTGTCGCCTTACCATGGTCGGGACCGTTTGCGCCTTTTGGCACACGTATATGATAGTGTCGCTAGCATCCATATGACAGAGAACCCAGGCTGACATGGCTAGTCGTGAACCCAAAGTGGCACTAACTTACAGGGACATGCATACATGACCCAGCATCGAACGTGTCGGTCATCAGCGAGTGAATCCGGGCTGTAGCAACTGGGCTAGCAGGACTCCGGAGGGTCCGGGCTGTAGCAGGCTAACAGGACTCCGGTAGACACCGCGTGACATTTCCCTAAAGGGACAGACATAGGAACGAAGAAGGACACATGCCGGCAAGCCTAAGTGTTCCGGAGCAGTAGCATGCTACCATGGCTCAGTGGAAGCACTAGGAGACATTTCCCGGTAAGAGAGGCTACTAAGGATAAACAACTAGATAGTCAGATCCGACACATAGCAATACACATTACACGTACGCATAACATGCAAGTATGTGTTGTACAACATGGCGTCACAGCATAACTCAACAACTCATATCGATAAGGCTCAAAGAGCCAACATAGCATTAGTGCAAACAGGGGTCACAGGACCCATCATACAGAGCATACAAGCATCAAGCGGAAGCATTACATGTTTGGGTACAGACATCTACAAATGAAAAAGGCTAAAGAGCCTGACTATCTACAACATCCGGTCAAGATCATAGCTGAGGTACAAGCTACTCGTCGAAGTCCACGAGAACACTAGTAAGACCGAAGTCTCCGCTGCAAAAACATAAATAAAGCAACATGAGTACAAAGGTACTCAGCAAGACTTACATCAGATCCTACAATACATGCATTTGTATCAAGAGGGTAATGTGGGGTTTAGTTGCAGCAAGCCAGCTTTGACTCTGTGGCTATCCTGTTCTACGACTACCAGAACTTCTTTGAGGTGATATGGCGCACACGAGTCCACTAATCACCACACAATACACTACTATGGATTCATCCCCGTCTCCCCACGAGAAGGCCATCCATAGTACTCACACTTGTCTTGAGCATTTTATGGTATCCACTTCAAGTTGTCTATGTACCATGTAAGCATCCAAGAAGTCCATAACCGCGGACCCGGCTATTCGAATAGATCATGTTAACCCTACAGGGGTGTACTTCTTCACACACGCTCTCGCCACTTACCGCCATGTACACGTCATGTATCTCGGCAACCTTCAAGCGGAAGCCTGGCGAGGGAGTCGGCCACGACCTGACTAACCACACAAGACTCTAGTCCAGGTTTATGGCCTATTCGGGTTCCATCCGCAAGGTGATCTGGCCGGGGTTTCACTCACGGCCCCAAACGATGTGTGCAGGGTTCCCGAGCCCACCATCCGGGTGCCACTTGGTACACCAGGCCACGTGTGCCTAGTCTGTCCCAAGCCCACCCTGCCGGGTGCCACTTGGTAGAAAAATAGCACTACCTACAAACACCAGAAACTAGTTGCGACTCCTGGACAGAGATCAAGTTGGTTAATAAGTCGAGAGGGGTCGAGTTACCGGAACCCAATGTGTGGTAGTATCGAGTTATTGGACAACATACATAGAACTCAGTGCTTAAGGACAGTTCCAGTGAGACAACCCACCATGTACTCCTACATGGCCTCTCACCGCTACCTTTACGAACTCGTGTTCACACACTTAACTCTCAGCATCAGAACATAGAGCACTGCACTCCAATTCATTCCCAATGAATCATACCTGACACACTCTAAGAAATAGCAGGCATAGCATGGTAGGAACACAACAATGGCTTCAATCAACTCCTACACATGCTAGTGGGTTTCAACTATTTACTGTGGCAATGACAGGTCATGCAGAGGAATGGGTTCAACTACCGCAGCACAAAGTAGCAATTGAATCGTTGTTGTCCTAATGCAATAACTGAGAGCAGGAGCGAGAGAGTAGAATTGTATCGGAATGAACAAGGGGGGTTTGCTTGCCTGGTAGATCAACGGAGGGGGCACTGCTCCTCAGACAGGTACTCCGGAGCACTCTCCGGAGCAGAACCTATCGAGAAGGAATGGTGTCGGCAATCAATACTCAATCATATGCAACAATATGATGCATGAACATGGCATGAAGATGTGATGCTGTTGAGCTAATGCAACTAGCTGTTATTTGGATGGACTCCATTTGAACCAAAGATTCAAATGCAACTCCAAGTTAAGCTCTTATATATGCCATTTACATGTTTTCACTTATACAGCATTTATAAGTTGGTTTGTCATGCATGAAACTAGTACAGATGGAAAGATTGCATTTTTCTGATAATTTTTCATATATAAATTATTTCAATCTGAGCTACGGTTGAATTTCTATGAATTTTTGAAGTTTAAATCATTTTCTGGAATTTCCTGATTAATTTTAAATCCAGAAAATGAATAACTGCGTCAGCATGACAACAGCATCACGTCAGCAGGTCAACCGGGGTGAACCAGGGTCAAACCTGACGTGTGGGGTCCACACGTCAGTGTCTCAGTTAACTAACAGAGTTAGTTAACTCTAATACTAACCTAACTATAGATTAGCAGGGCAGGGCCCACTGTCAGTGACTGTGGCTAATCTTAATTTAATTAAACCTAAACTTGATTAATTAATGGGGCTGGCCCCACGCGTCAGTGACACAGGGTGGTCAAACCCTGGTCAGACGGGTCAAACCCGGTCAACCGGGGCTAACCCCACCGGCGACTCGACGCCGGCGAGGCCAGACGCGGTGGCGGCCTGCGGAAATCGCCCTCCGGCGACCAAACGCGTGGCAGAGACCACCCACGCGATGCCCAGGCTCGCGCGCATCCAATGGGTCACGCAGGAGGCCGTGGGGTGGCCGGAGGCGACGGCGGCATCGACCTCGGCGGCGGCCGGAGTTCGGCCGAGGAGGAGGTCGACTCTACGGGCTGCAGAAGTCAAGGCTCTTGCCTCCTAAGGCATCTACGCGAGCTCACAAGGCCGTTGGGCATGGTGGGGTGCCAGGGGGTCGCCGGAATGTCGCCGGCGACGAGCTCGAGCGGAGGTGAGCTTCGGCTCGCGCAGCCAGGGGGCTAGAGGGCGCAGAAGGCGAGGGGAGAAGGGGGAGAAGATGGCGGGGCTCACAGCGGCTCGCAGGGTTGCTCGGTGTGGTCGGGGACGCGCTGGAGACGGTGGAGCAGCAAAGACGATCTCCGGCGGCCGGAGGTGAAGAAGGCGACGATGGCGGCTCCACGAGGCGCTCCGGCTTGCGTGGCTTGACAGGGAGGATGAGGACGACGGCGCGGAGCTCGGGGACGTCTCAGATGCTCTCGAGGGGCGCGGTGGCTACGGCTACGGCAAGCGGCGGCGATGGCGACGTTCGGCCGTGAGAGAGAAAGCGAGGGAGAGGAAAGGAGAGGAACGGGGAAGAGTGAGAGGGGTACGGGGCGTGCGTGGTGTCACGCGGGATCATCTAGAGCGACGAGGGGGGGGGGACAGGCAGGCAGGGAGGGAGGAGGTGACACGGCGCGGCGGTGCGCGCATCGGGCACGCGCCCGTCCTCCTGTCGGGGAGGAAGACGACAGAGGAGGGGGCCTAGGTGGGCTGGGCTGGCCAGCTGGGCCGGCCAGGCCACACAGTGCTGGGCCAGCACAGGAGCTAAGCGCCAGGTAAGTCTCTTCTCCCTTTTATTTTTCTTTTCTATTTTCTGACATTTGTTTGGTTTAATAAAAATACTAAACCATTTTATTTTCTTATGCCAATTTTTATGGAAGCTAGTTATATTATTCCAGAGCTCCTTTATAAATGGCATAATTTTTGGACATATATTATGTATATAACAAATATATATTCAATGCAAATAATTATGCATTAATTCCAAATGCCCAAAATAAATACTTATGAGCTCCGAAAAATATTGGTTTGATTTTTATCTCTGTCCAATATTTTCAGAGAGCAACATGAGCATTTTCTTGGACCTTTTTGGAACAATTTTTATTTGGGTCATTTTCAGAGAGGATCCTGAGGGTTTCACAAATCCTCATTTCAGAATTAAATGAAATTTAAACATGATGCACAAATGACTAGCTAGTCTAGGTCATACCAGAACTAGGGATGTGACAGTCCGGATCTGTAACCAACGGTGAGGATAGAAAGATAGTGTTTTTTGAAGGGAGAAAGACAATGTTACCACCCCTATCTTGTTTAGATCTGGAGAGGATGATGGTGTGTGAATAGAGCAACCCTAGCAAGCAAGCGCGGAGGCTCCGGACTATATATACGTAGTGGGGTAGTTTTCCTTTTTCACTCCATCAAAACAATCATTTAAAATTGTGTACTACGTGCCAGGTCGTCGTTTTTTTAGTTGTTGATTGTTTTTTGAGATAGCTACCC
Source organism: Triticum dicoccoides (assembly GCF_002162155.2). NCBI lineage: Eukaryota > Viridiplantae > Streptophyta > Magnoliopsida > Poales > Poaceae > Triticum > Triticum dicoccoides. The sequence goes on along the minus strand of NC_041391.1, from coordinate 407,828,579 downwards.
GCTTGTTCCAAGTGGTGTTACGGTGTGCGAGGTCGCACTTTGTATCGTTCAAGTTTGGTACAAGTCTCTCCATTAAATGAATAACCACCCCCCTCGTAAAAATTGTGAACAAGCCCACGGCTAAAATTAGCAGAAACGTGGTTTGCCCCAACATGCATTATTATTTATATTTTCTACTCCCTCCATTCCTAAATATAAGTCTTTTTTATTAGCCACACCTAAGACAGGAATTTTTTTACTAGCAGTGAACCCCACATGTCATAGACACAAAAAGTGTGGCAAGATTCCCTTAGGCAAGCCAAAGTGTGTCTAACAATATGAGAAACTCAAGTTAGGCAAGTGTGGCAAGTGTGGGAAACATAATGTGGCAACATAAGACAAACATAGTCACAATCCAAACAGCCCCGTAAATTTTTGTGACATGCATGAAAATTTGTTTAGTTAAATTTATAGTCAAAATTTGGCAAGGTGCATCAAATCAACACATGCAAGTATAAAAAGGGAAGTCACGGCATGCATGCATGTGTTGTACTCCCTCCGTTCCAAATATAAGTATTTTTAGAGATTGCAACAAGTGACTACATATGAAGCAAAATATGTCTACATACATCCGTATGTTGTAATCCATTTGAAATGTGTAAAAAGACTTATATCGAGTGTAGTGCTTTGATGTGTCGCGTCAACTTGTACAAGACTGAGAAGTTTGATTACTACAACACCCTCTCCCTCGTGGACTGAGCTCTGGTGCCTTAACTGCACCTGCCTTTGGCTACATGACAGGTGGGCCAACCACCTGTTGCGCCCACCTGTCATAGACGCAAAGGCAGGAGTAGTAAGTCAACGAAGTTGTGTCCCTCCCTCGCGCATGAGCGTGGTGGCTGGCAGGACTAGTAGAAGCTCTCGGTAGACGCTATCCCTCCAGCACGAGGTGGATGGAAATGCAGCAATGGATTTGATACTGTAGAAGTAGGAGTAACATCATTGTTCATCTTCTCGAAGAGGCCAAGAGCCAAGCGCAACCCGAACGTGGCAGTTGCGAACGCCCGCGTGGTGCGGTGCCTTGGAGCATGCATATAGCCAAGCTCTTGCATGAGACAAAACTGCTATTTGAGCCCACTATTGTAGTAGTACTAGTACTTGCTACTCCCTCCGTCTAGGTGAGTAAGTCATCTTAGGCTACTTCCTATGCATTTGAGCTTAGCTTTTGTAGCTAAGCTTCCCTCATTGAATTGTTTAACAATTAAACTCCATTATCCATTGGTTGATAGTCATTCTGCATAGGTCCACGCGCTTAGCGCCCTTTCCTCCTGGGGTCACCATAATGCTCTCTCTCCTCCTTAATTGCTTTGCCACATCACTTTCTTGCCTATGTGGCACACTTAGCACATGTACACCATGGAGCACTGGGAAGGGCCTTTAGGTTGTGCACCATGACCAAGGAGGAGGGGAAAACGAGAGACCTTAATGTTTATTTGCTAATTAATAGCATTGCATGCAATGAACTAGCCACTTCATGTCGTCTTTGGTAGTCTCAAGTCATTAAAAGCATGCACACCTCTCAACTCTTATTGGTTGATATGTCAAGAAACAAGAAACAAGGTAGAAGTTAATGCACCGCGCCTAAGTGTTTTGGGATTATTTGGTTTTCGTAAGATGACTTACACACCTAGACGGAGGGAGTAGTATAGCCATGTAAACCGGAAAGGAGTATTTGCCTTTCTAGAGATTTCAACAAGTGACTAGACTACACCGCGTGCAGTACTCCCGTCCTTCCGGTTTATAGGGCTCAAATCTCAAATCTCATGAACCAAGGCATTTTGCGATTGGAGGAATGTATCTCGTACTTCACAAAACTACCCTAATGAAACTCATGCATTAATTACGTAGTTCTCTCGTTTTCCTCTCCGCCTAGGTTGTAGTGCACAATATTGAGCACTCCTATATGACTAGCCGCTCTATCTACATGCGGGACATCAAAGCATCCGGGCCCGCATGCCATCCACCCAATCACAGCGAGGTGCTACAGTCGAGACTCACCTGTCACCCCGGTGTGGCCATCATGACCCATCATATCACAAAACCCACACCTTTACCAGCAGTAGTAAAGTAGCCTCGAAGTTGGACTGGACAAAGCAACCATCATTTCACTGGAACGCTCGTTGAAGCCCTTTATCCCCTTTCTTGAAGAAAACCTCACTCCAAGCAACTGATTTCTCCCATTTTTCTTCTGTACCGATGAAGGAAAGGTGGGCGAGTCAGTGATGCTGCCATATTTTCATTCCAAGAATCTTCTTTTTGTGAAGAACCGACCGATTCTCACAGCCTATTATTTTCCCGTTTTCATTGCGATTGTGGTTTCCTTTCGATTGCTTTTTGTTTGTTAGTTCATTGATGGATCCTGGAGCACTAGGCAAAGAGTTGCCGGCGGACAACCCACTAGAGACATCGATCTCTAGGAAGTGAGCACCGACCAACGAGTAGACCATTTTGGCAAGCCAACCTATGGAGACAAAGAACTCCAAGAAACAAGCACTGGCCAAAGAGTTGATGATGTTGGCGGACCAACTCCTCAAAGAAAGTTGGAAGAACAGCAAGGGCCCCACCGTGCCTACCCTAGAAACTCTGATGGCCAGCTATGCGAGGCTCAAGGCCGAGTTTAAGGAGATAGTCGCCGTTGAGAAGTAGTATTCCCCTAGCAAGGTGATGGCCCCCATCGAGGACGAGGAGATGGCTCCCGGAGGGATGAGAACCCCCGGTGAGCTGCACAAGGTAAAAAATAATGGCTTATTACCATAGTTTTGGTTTTTTTATTATTTGCAATGTGCTTGCTAATATGTTAGGGTTGTGCAGGTGCTGGTGGACATCCTAGATGATTTCTATGTCTCGGCCCGTCCTGTGGACAATGCCCTAGAGATTGTTTTCGATGTTGTGGTCCGTCCTGTTGGCATCGCCCCGGAGATCGATTCCAATGCCGCTGTCCATCCTGTGGACATCGCCCCAGAGATCGACTCCGATGTCGCGGTCAGTCCTGTGGACATCGCCCCAGAGATCGATTCACATGCCGCTGTCCGTGCTGTGGTCATTGCCCAAGAGATCGATGACAAAATATAGTTGGTCGCGCTAATCCTTCAGGGTAGTTTTCATTGCCCTATGTTTAACTACCAGAACGATGCATGTTATCAAACCATCTTAGGGCTAGTGCATTGTCTTGTGTTGGAGGTACTTGCTACTTTTGTTTGATAGTGAATCATGCGAACCCTCTCCGAGTTATGGAAACAGATGTATCCTCACCAGCTTTTGATGTAATATATGGCATGCTTAGATGTAAATTTGAACTATTTATCATATCAGCAGGGCTTGTTTGATGATTCTTGGTGTTAGTAGGCTAGCTACTATGCGATTTATACTACTTGCAAAACACTCACTGAAGAGAAACGTTGGGGCTGATGAGCTCGTGGTACGCATATACTTATCCGTCGTCGATCGACCAATAGCCCAAGCTCCTAAAATTGTAGGCTTAGCGATCGATCAAACAATAGTTGACATGGATACATTCAGGCGTCATTTGGTTCATAGGGTACGAAAATCGTAGCAAAAGTATAGAGACATACGTACAACACAAAATCATAACAGTACAGAGACGTACTCCCTCTGTTCCAAAATAGATGACCTAGGCGGGCTAGTTTGGCCTAGTGGGTTACAGTGATATGGCGTGGTACAGTGCCGTCCAGTCTTTGCGTGTGGTAGCAGTATTGCAGGTACAGTAAGTTTTCTTGAAGAAGCGGAATTCAACGAAGTCATGATGGTTCCTTCGTCTGAACAACTTACAGTGGGAAAGGTTGGGCCTGCGATACGACCGGGGTAGACCAGGATAATTTTGTGCATGGCAGGTGGACCAGGATGGTCGATGTCCCACATGTCGACGAATGAAAGTATTCATTCCGATATAGAGGATGAGCAACGAGTATTCATTGTTTATTTTTTATGAAAGCTATTGTCTCCACTGTTACGACAGAGTGTGAAACACGGCAGCCTAGTGAACTTGGCATGTGCACCACTCCCTCCTTCCTCGTGTAATGCTACCATACTGTTGACTCTAAGGTTGGCTATAAGGTTACAACTTTTTCTCACTTTCTCTCTATCTATTTCCTCTCAAATTTTTTTACCTTTCTTTTCTTAGACACAATTGTTTTTTATGCCTTTTTTATAATTATTTTTTATACCTAGGAGCACGTGTAGAGACGGGCTCTTGTAGAGCCCACTCCTTGACTTTGTCAATGCCTCTCTCTCCTCGACATAAGTGGGCTTATAGCCCAGTATTTTACTGGTACTACTTACTATGCATGCATGCGGCGGGCAGCTGGCATCTTGAGGGGCCAGGGCGGTCAGAGCGGGCTTGGAAGTGGTTCGGACTCCAGCATGGCCCGCCTCACATTATCACCATATATTTCTTGGAATTCGTGCATGGCGGGCGGGCGATCTCTCCTCCCTCCCTCGTTTCTCTCTTCTTAGCCGATGCCCACCGAGTGATTAGATTTCGGCTATCGACGGTTGATTCAAGTGCAGTCCCACATGTCAGTGAAAATGCAAGACAACGCGTGTCCCCTCTGGTGAGCGGCGTGCGAGCCAGACTGTCGGGGGTGTGACGCGTACGAGTCGTAAGTGTGCCGCCTTTTCCTTTACAACTTGCAAAGCGTAACATTTTCGCATGATCGATCAATAGAAATCCAGAACAAAATGACGAGGGCGGTGCTTTCCGGCTCGTTAGGCGGGCTAGTTTGAGTGATATGACATGCTACAGTGTCGTCCACTTGCTCCATTTTAATGTAAGCAAGAGTTTACACTCTTACGCGGGAGGAGTGCGAAACACCGTGGATCTGATTTTGATCGAGGGATAACTGTTCCCTGCCAAATAAAGGAGCACTGTTAGCGATTATAGCATCATATTTAGGGCATCTCCAATGCTGGAACACAAATTTACACCGGCATCTGTCCGAGGACACTGATGGATGCCATTTGACGCTGCCCGCATACCTTTCGACAACTATATGAACTAACCGGACGACATTCGTGCAAACAAAGCAAATTTCAAATTAAATGGATGAGATTCATTACATTTCGAAGACTTTTCCTACAAACTGGACGAAATTCATTACATATTTCGCACAAACTGTACTAAAACCTATTGTAAACGTAATCTAAACAATCGCTGGCGCCCAACCACCATGTCTGGCCATGAAACCGAGAAAGCCGGCCATTGCCTTTGCCTCCTCCTCATCCGCCTTGATAACCTCCTCCTCTGGAGCACAAGGTTCTGAATATTTCTGCTTCCATGTTGCCGTCAAGCGGCTAATCGGCCGCCGATGTTTACCCCTCCAAGCTTGGTGTCGACTGTGTGGAGTAGTGGTGGCCTTGTTGGGACCAGAGCGGTGGTGACCTACCGTGTACTACTCTTCCTCACTGCCTGCTGCGCCCGTGCACACGCACCGGCTTCATGGTCGTGGCGACGAAGGGCGGCCGGGGGGAGGGGGTGCCGGTGATCTCCTTTGTTTGCTCATGTGACAGTACGTCGAAGAGAGCTTTGGAGCGTGCTCGGAGCGGAGCCGCCGATGTACCTCGTCTGCTCCTACGACAGTATGTCCAAGAGAGCTTCGGAGCGCCACGAGGCCATGGTTGGAGTGGTGCCGATAGAAGGAAGGGACCAGAGGAGAATGAGTGTGGGTCTTTGGCTATGGCTGGGAGCTAGGGCTCAAGTTAATATAGCAGGCAAATGGCAATATGCCGCGGCAGACGGATGGACGGCTGGCACCGGAGTAGGTTCGTCGAGCGTGAATGCGGATGCTGCTTCAGTGACTTAACTACAGATGCGTTGGGTTACTGACATGTGGGCCCAACAGGCATTTGGCCCGCATGTCAGTGACACACCAACTGCACCTGCAATTAAGTCCGGTGAATGCGGCATTGACGTTCTGGAGAGACGGTGACCGTTTCAGGCGGGAATCGCGCGCTAGCGATGGAAGGGGTTTCGGTAGGCCAGGGCGGTCAGACGCTGGCATGGTGGTAAAGTGTGAACTCATGGATGACGAGCCTTTGAAGCATATGCGGCACATATTGACAACCAGGTGTCCATGCAACCGCTCTTGTCGCCATCTAGCCTTCGACGACCACCATTAGACACCACACAACCATTGCATAACTTACGAATAATGGACGAATCGACCATACACACACTCGTGTGCAGTGGCACTAAGATCGGTCGCTCACGATAGTACATACTCCGTACCATAGTACCCTCTCTAGCTAGGTTGTTTTATAGATTGTCATTGTGATGGACGATATACATGAGCAAGGCGCTCCGAGTATGACCGTTGGTGTTGAGCGAGGTGAATACATACTCGGCGTTCGCGTAGGCCTCCATCAAACGTATAAACAGTAATGTCAGGCACCGCCAGGGCGCGCAGGTGATGGGCTCGCCATTTGCGTTGCGCCATGAGTAGGACTTTGATTTAGAGGGCGACGTGCATGCATTACCATGCTTTGACAGCGTGAGCGTGAGTGTTTGACACAAAGTATTTCATTTTCATTTGGCTGACGAGTGTGCGTTGCAGCGACGAGTCCGTGGTTTGATTCCCCACATACGCATAATTTTGGTTTTTACTTATTTCTTTCTCCATTGACAGGTAGGCCCGCGTAGATAGATAAAGAACGCGAGCTGATGAGGCGCATGCGGACTGTTTGACTGGTCAACCAGACAAATATGGAGCTATACACTGAGCCAGTGACCGTATAATCACCATATCTCGTATACAATGATCAAAGTGAGCTATCAAGACAAGTTCGATGACCGCCAATGCATTTTACTCGGTAATAAATGACCAGGATTAAAGGGGCATCCAAATTTCCTTCTCATCTATCCTTGAGCTCTTGACAAACAAATGCACTATACGGTTGTCCGACCACTACAACCCAGAGCTCTCACCAAGCGTCGTTCATGCCACCGCGCTGCACACTAACCGGTAAGGCAGCAATGGCATCCCGCTGCGCCGAGTTCCTCGCTGCCCACGACCGCACACAGAATAGTAGGGAAGCAATGGCATCCCGCCATGCCAAGTTCATCGCTGCTTGTGACCTCACACCTATGTGGGAGGAATTTGAAGCTGCCAAGGCCGAATGGGCGGTAGAGCAAGAGGCGGCCAAAGCCGCATAGAGGGAGCAGAAAAGTCAGAAAGCACTCAAGAAAAGAGAGGCCAGCCGCCGCAAGAAAGAAGACGACGCACGCGCTGCTGGGGAGAGGTCGGCGGAGATCCAAGCACGGTGGGGTGTCGCCAACAAAGCCGAGAAGGAGAATAATGGCGTCTAGCTAGCATGTGAGAAGTAGTAGTACTAGTAGTTAGTGTGTGTGTCTGTGTCTGAGTACGAGCATGTACCAGTACTACTAGTTACTACTGTAGTTTTTAGAGAAAATTACCAGTACATTAGCCTAGACTAAATGGAAAAATTCCTATCCTATGCATCAAATGGTATCTCTTTCTCTATAGGAATTGAGATACATGTCATCTCACTTCCTATGATTTTCATATTCCTATAAAATTCCTATCCTATGAACGAAAGGATGCCTCCGTTGGAGTAACTACTATAGCTAGCAGTACTGCTGGTAGAGTAGTTTTCTTCAAGAAGCGGAATTCAACGAAGTCATGATGGTTCCTGCGTCCGAGCAACTTCAAAGTGGGAAAGTGGGCCTGTGATTTGATGGCTCATTAGTCATTATTACTGTGGCGTGACGACCGGGGTGACTCTCCCTTGGAGTTCTGCGTGCATGGCAAGTGGACCAGGATGGTCGACGTCCCACATGTTGGCGAACGGAAGTATTCTTTCCGATATCGAGGAGCAAGGAAACCGCGTGGTATAGTATTACTGCTGATTGGTTCTCAAAAAAATAGTATCACTGCTGATTTATAATTATTTTTTATTTCTGATGAATGCTAGCATTTCAACTCTTACGACGAAGAGTGCCAAACACGGCACGTGCTGGATGTCCCACACGTCAGCGAAAGGAGTGGGACATGAACAACATGGTAGAGCCCAGCGCAAAAAAACAGCATGGTAGAGCGTCTCCACTTCTTCCACTTCTGGGTCGGAGACCACACGTAGTAGTACTAGTGGTATGAACGATACAAAGTGCGACCTGGAGAGAAAGACACGTCTAGTTGGAAGGTCTCAGGGCATACATGTAAACAAATATAAAAGTTAATATGTGCCTCCAACTAATATAGTAGTAGTAGAGTACTTAGGCACGTACTCCATAACATCACCATGCATTGCACGTACAACATTTAGTGGTAGTACGTAGTAAGAGACAAATGCCGCCCAAGAGTTCCCTTCCCGACCTACTTTTTGGTGTTTGGTAGAGTGTATGGAGGGTGCATGAGTCAACACTAGTTTAGCACAAATACACTAGAAGCATGCATGAAGAGAGCATGCATGAAGAGGGGTGTTGAGTTGAGCATGCATGAAGAGGGAACAACTATGCTGAGACGAGAACGCAACCAAACACACCCTATATGCCACGCATGTTCATTACATTTGTTCCTTTCTACTTCACTTACTGCGCTACATTACTCAGGTTCGTGCGTCTACTCCTGGGTACATGTCCGTCTTGTAGTTCCAGTCCCACGTGTTCTTCATATAGATGGAACGATCCTTGCATGACACGTGCACCTTGATGCTAGATGTCTCGCATGTTGGCAAAAGGATGAACAAAGCTCACGTAAAAAAATAGAGTGGAAGAACATAGATTCCCGACGACCGACAAAGAGCAAGGAACCTCGTGGTGGAGCGTCTGCACTCATAATATTTAATATTATTTAGCAATATAAAATCAAGCAGTCATCTCCATAGTGGACTGGAAGAGTACGAAACACGGCAGCCCAGTGTAGTTACAACATACTAGTACATGGCTAACCCACGCTATCACCATATTTCTTGGCTTCTCCCTCCTCGTCTCTCTCAAAGTGCGGCGGGCTGGCGTTTTTGCCGTCTATTGAGGTCGGTTAAGTCATCACATGTTAGCGACATGCCAAGAGTATTCTAAAAAAATTCCTTTCACGTTCCGTTTTCAAAAAGAAAATAATCCTTTCACGTATGAATTTGAATGTATGCTTTGACCAACTAGCATGTCCTATACTGCTCATGTTTGGATACTCTAACTTAGCTAGAGGTTAGACTAACTCATGACTAACCCTGAACTAACTATAGCCAAAGAGGTGTTGGGGTGACAGGGTTAGATTGACAATAAATGCACTTGAGGGAGAGAGAAAAATGATTTTTCAGTGGTCCCAATGAGAACTATCTCCAGTTAGCACCTCTTGGGTGGGATAGTTTTTTTTTGGTGGGTTCGGTGCAAATTGCTCCAATTTAAACCCTCATGCTTGGATACTTTAGATCTATTTGAGCCCCAACTAGATCAAACTAACTCTAACCCATGGATCCAAACAGGGCCTATGGCCAGCTCCGACACGAAGCAGTCGCGTGCATCGGGAAGCGGCACTCTCTCGACCGTCGCGCCACATCAAAGCCGGCGCCAGTGAGAGGTCGCCTCCGCTCTGGCCGGGCATTAATGCGCCACTGACGCTCTAGGGCGACACTGACCGTTTCATGCGGGAAGCGCGCGCTGGCAAGGGAGTATAGGTTTTGAACCGTTTCAGCTGTAGTACTGGTAGTTTGCAGAACTACTCAATTATTGCACTCAGTTTCTTAAGAAATTGTGGTAAAAAACATTACTCCACAGCCGCTTCCCTTCTCCTTCCTCTTCCACCGCCCACGCACATCTGCGGGAAGCGACCGGTCAACCCTTATATAGGAGTGCTAGCACAAAAAGATGCATGCATGACAACTAAAAATTCCAGATTAAAGCGCCGCTCCGGCGGGAGTATGGCGTATGTTATTACCTTCGGCCAGGCCATGGCTACAGGGTGACGGCGACCAGAGAAGAGGCGATAGGAGGGGAATGAATGCAGCTACTGTTTGAGTTCGCCGTCCATCTTAAATAAAAGCGCAACATCACGTGTACCCGCGGGTGCACAAATTGTAACATACGTGTCTGCTTAAGTGGGCGTCACGTAACTGGTGTGTGTGAGAGAGATTCTGAGAGACAGAGTGCGTGTGTGCGACTCTACTCTTCGAACATGTACTCAACCTTTTGAATCGGGATATAAGTATAATTGTATTTACTTTAGCTAGCGATTTACGTGGCAATGTTAACGTGGTTGTGTAAAAAAATGTCACTTCCTGCTTGTGTTTTGCATTATATAATTAGAAGCAAGATGCTCGTGCATTGCACAAAACATCAATATGCATTTTTTACAAAACACCTATTGTGAGTGACCCATGCATGAGTAATCCCATGTGTAAAAACTAATGATATCTCTAGAATTTTATCAAAAAACTGGCATCTCAAGAATGTCATCGAAAAAATGAAAGATGAGAGATAAGGTGAGGAGGAGTGGAGCATGGTGGTGACTGGTGGTCGGAATGGGCGGAGGCATGGGGATGGACGGCGCCGGCAGGCGGCAGCGGCCACCATGCTAGATTGTTCCGGAGACTTCCTTTTTTAATTGCTGAGCAATGAGGTTGTGGGAGATAAGGATGTGGAGAGAGGTGCGAGTATCTTTTGTAAAATTATCATAGTTTGATTTCTATCCGTCAGATATAGATCAGACAGTCTATATTACAAGATGGCAGGCACACCATCATCGCGAACTCAGTTTTTTATAAGCGTAAAGATGATAAGTTTGCTAACTACTAAAGTAAACTGGAATTTGTCCATGTTATACATGTAAATTAAGGTGATTGTTTATCATACGGCTAAGGTTGGATGAAGGGTGGTAGGAAAAAATGCTCCGCCTAGAGCATGTGTGTGTGAGATGGAGTCTTAGTGTGTGTGGGGGGTGTATGTGTGTGTGAGAGAGAGAGAGAGTGAGAGAGTGAGAGAGAGATGGAGTCTTAGTGTGTGTGTGTGTGAGCGAGATGGAGTCTTAGTGTATGTGTGTGGGTGGGTGGGTGGGTGTACATGCGTGTGTGTGTGTGTGTGTCACGGGGTCCTCGGTGGCGGATGTAATTTAAGTGTGCGTGGCTTCATCATAGAGAGGTGGTGTGTATGGCAGAGGCCACCAATGAGGGGTGCGAGAGAGAAAATGCCCATAGAGAGGGAAGAGAAGGTGTGTGCGCATGAGAGGAGTCGACATCGAGAGAACGTGTTTGTTCGAGAGACACCGAGGAAGACTACTATATATCGATGGTGCATGTAGGCGGGAATTAAACGAAGGGATGGTCTTATTAGTTTCGAGGATATATGGGAAGAGTGAGGGGGTAGCTAGAAGGAGATTGTTAAGTGTGAGTGTGTGTTTTACACATCCAGGCGGAAGTTATATGCACACAAGAAGAGAACGATTCGATGTGGCATTATGGTTGAGGGTAATTAACTATGTATGGAGACATAGAGACCGTGAACGTGCATGTGTGAGAGGTATACATGTATACGTGTGTCGGTGGAAATGACACATATGGGATTACAAGAATCCCTACTATGGTTGCGGGGCGCGGGGTCGTGAGAAGAGCGGGATCAGCAGTCAGCACAAGCACACGGGTCGTTTACCCAGGTTCGGGCCGCAGGGATGTGTAATACCCTAGTCCTACTTCTATGTGTATATCGGTGTTTTTGGAGTTCTTGAGGTAACTATGATGAGTGTGGCTTGTCCAAGGGTCCGAATCCTTCTCCTTGCCTCGGGCCTCCTTTTATAGTCAAGGGGATCGCCACAGTGGCACACAGGAGGTGGCATCGGTGCGCGGTGGCTAAGCTTATCGCTTAGCCATTACGGGACAAGACGCATTTAATGCGCTCCTTAGGTGTCCCCTTCACTTTATCGCTGCCTCGCCTTGCTTCGACACGCGCCCAGGCTAGCAAGGCGGTCAGCGCCATGTGGGCTGGCAAGCTGCTGAGGTGGTACAGTGGTAGGGCCTTCATGATGATTTGCATGCCACCACGTAGGCATGCACTGAGTTGGCTTGGAAGCCTCACGTCGACACGCGTGTGCCTGGCAAGCTGGTGGGCTGGCAGCTGCGTGGTAGCGGTGGTGGAAACTTGGCGGGCGTGGGCCTGGTTGTGGCCCTGTGGATGTCCTCGGCAAGGGCCTTGCCGGGGTCCTGGCAAGGGTCTTTCCTTGGCGTCGTGGTCGTTCCCGGGAAGGATCTTTCCAGAGGTCTTGTGGGCTTCCTCGGCGAGGATCTCGCTGAGGTTTGTCGCCCTCTAATCCCTATATGATTTGGAGTGCTTCTTGTCTTCACAAAGATCTGCATGCCACCATGGAGGCGCCTCCCGAGCCCTGGTCCCAACGTGGTTGGTGGCGTTTGGAAAACTTGGGGTTCAAGGGTGGCGCGCCCTGCTAGCGTTGGGTAAGCTGCCCTGGCAAGGTCCTTGCCGGGGCCGTTGGGGCCGCCCCAGCAAGGGTTTTGCCAGGGGAACCCACCTCGCCTTCTTGCTCTTTGTTTCTCTGTCTTGGTGTTGCTATGACCATCTTGCGGTTTTGATTCCCCGTCCCTGCCCCGCCTAAGCATTGCCGCAGGCATGGCTCTGACTGCCTGTGCACAGGTAAAGGGGTAAAAAGTAGTGCCCTTACTTCTGTACACCGACAGGAGCCCCCGGGTCTGGTCCACACATAAGCAAAACGCGTTGTTGGGCAAGGCCCAAAAAGGTGTGCGGGCAGGCGAGGTTGATTTTATTGAGGTGATTTTTCTCGTCCGCTGCGCTCCCCCATGACCCATGTTGAATGCATGACGTGGGGGTCGTGCGCGGGGGTGATCAAAGCACGCTTGCGTCATCTTGCGGTGAACAGTAAAGAGGCGGCTTGCATGTCCCTTCGAGACCGCGGGGCCGCTGCGCATTTACTCTCCATGCCTGGGAACCATCGTTCCACGTGTCCTATTACGCCCGCCACTTGCACCACGTATGCTGCATGAACGATGCAGGGCGGGTGATAGGCGCGCGGAATATGGGAAGACGTGCGCGCGTGGGTCGATACCAACGCGCCTTCAATTTGGCGGGGAGGGCGGTCGACGGCCTCGCCCGCTGTCACCTTAATGAGCTGGATTGGCTAAGAGGGGCGGCCGATCCCTGACCACGCCCCTTTATAAGGAGGGGAGCGGGAGGGACGTCACCCCTCAGTTCTTCGCCATCCGCCTCTTCCCATCCTTTCTTCTTCCTCCCTTCTGCCATGGCAAGAGGGCGCACTGACGCTTCGATGGTGGCAGCGAGGGTCTCTCCTCGACAACGCGCCGCTCCTCCCCAAGAGCCCTTGGTGGCGGAGCCGGCCACGAGGGGATGGGGGAGGGGGCAAGGCTAAGTCGGCCGTGGCGCTCGGGGAAGAGGAGAACGGGGCTGCGCATCGGCCTCGCCTCCGTCAGCGGTCCTTCCCCAAATGGAGGGCCATGTCGTGGACCAGCCCCGCGAGTTCTTCATCAAGCTGCGCCGGCCGACGCGCCGTCATCTTAGTCTTCCTACCCCATTCGCTCGGGAGATGGAGCTCAACCCTCCGCAGGCTCTGAGGCTGCACATGAGGGGCTGTGGGAACAACGACACATGGGCCGACGTTGATTTCCCGGCCCCTCACGTCATGTATCTGCGCCGTGGGTGGAAAACCTTTGCCCGCATCCATAGCCTGACGGCGGGGCTCATTCTCTACTTCAAGTTAATGGAGAATGGCCTCCTCTCCGTCAAGGACTTTCGCAATTTCGGAACTCGCCTGAAGTGCTGCGTGGAGAGCTCCTCGGATGACGAAGACTCGTCCTCAAGCGAGAGTGACGAGGAGGACAGCGGCAGCAATGACGAGGGTTGCAGGCAAGAGGATGACGGGTCCGACTAGGTGTCGGACCCGCCGCCCCGAGGCGGTGCCGGCAGCAGCAGCATCTGCACCAGGCCCCCTCTCCTGGTGGAACCAGCTCCTTGAACTTCTCGGGGTCGTCTCCTTGGGCGGCTGGCGTGGGAAGGCCGGAGAAGGCGAAGAAGGCGGGTCACGGGCCGTCAAGTAGGAACACAATGGCACCGACGTCTTCGTAGTGTATTGACAGACAGCTGCCTCATCTTCCAACCTTCTTTCCCGCACCATCATCACCAGCCCTCCCCTAGGCGGCCACCGACATGTTCTCTTGGCGCCTTTTGCTGCTCGTACCGCGCCAAGGTGCTCCTCCTGCCCCCTTGCCTTCTTGTTCCGTTTCCTGGGGAGAGGGACAAGAAAGGGATTACGGGCACCTTATCTTTTTTCAGCTTGTAAGCTTACGGGCCTTAGTTAGACCTAAAACCTGTAATCCCCTTGTTTATGTTTACATTCCATACGAACTGTACCTGTATGGAACGTATTAATGGAAAAGGGTGTTTGCCGGGTCTTGTGTGTGTGAGCAAGGCCCATACCAAGGAACAAATCCTTGTTATTTTCAATATAAACACTGTTGCCTGGCAGCAGGCTTCGCCGCTCCCCTACTCCATTCGACCATACTCATGCCTTTGGCGGAGGCAGGGGCGAAGTAGGGGTGGGCCCTACGCTCACTTCCTTGCCGCCGCGGCTACAACCAGATTCCGAACCAAGAAGAAGTTCTCGGGCGGTAGGAATGAAGGGAGCACGGCAGTCTTGGAATAAAACGAGGTTTCATACATTCCAATCTTTATACGGAAATGCATAATAGGGGATAAGAAAACATATCTGAATCTGCATCCCCCGCAACCCTAGCTTGTCATGGGTGGATCTTTGTGTCTTCAGCCTCCGGCAAGCTTGGATCACCGGGGTCGGAGTGCCGACTTGTTCTCCTCCTTCCACTTAGCTTGGCGGAAATATTTATGTACCCTGCGAACCAAAGAGGATGGACAGGAACAAAGAGACGCAAACTCCACCTCTATGCTAGGGGTTAGTCGCCGCTAAGCACTATCAACCCTAACCGAGGGAGAGACTCAATCTAGCATGCATGCTATAACTTAGGGCACCAGCGCTTTGTTTATTTATGCTCAGGGTCTGCGCCTGGCTTTGTATAGAGGGTTACATGCCTTGACGGCAAGGCTTGCACAAAGGTGGCCTGCCGGGGGGCCCGTCAGCCGCGCCTTATGGGTAAAACTTATGAAGATGCTCGATGTTCCAAGAGTTACTCACTGGAATGGCATCTTCGATCTCCAGGTGGACTGTGCCAGGCCTGGTGATTCGTGTTACCCGATAAGGGCCTTCACACTTCGGCGTCAACTTGTTGGAATTCTTGGCCGACTGAACGCGCCAAAGAACAAGGTCACCTTCCTCAAAGCTTCGGGCATGAACCTTGCGGCTATGGTAGCGGTGTAAGGCTTGCTGGTAGCGTGCTACTCTCGTAGCCGCCCGAAGACGATCTTCCTCGAGGAGCGTCGCGTCATCTTGCCGCAATCACTCTTGCTCAAGCTCATCATAAGCGAGCAATCAAGGTGACCCGTATATGAGTTCCGTGGGGAGAACTGCTTCTGCCCCTTATACCAGGGCAAAGGGTTTCTGGCCGGTGGCTCGATTTGGCGTCGTTCTGATCGACCAAACAACCGCCGGCAACTCATCAATCCAGTGCCTTCTGCTCTTGTGCAGCATGTCAAAACTCTTCGTCCTCAGGCCACGCAGAATTTCAGCATTTGCCCTCTCCGCTTGGCCATTGCTCCGTGGGTGTGCCACGGAAGCAAAACAGACCTTGATGCCGAGGTCTTCAATATATTGCATGAAGGTGTGGCTTGTGAAGTGTGTGCCGTTGTCGGTAATGACTCTGTTCGGCACACCAAAGTGGCAAACCAGCCCCTTAAAGAATTTGACGGCTGACTGTGCGGTCACCTTCCTCACTACTCCTACCTCCGGCCACTTTCTGAACTTGTCGATTGCAATGTACAAGTACTCAAAGCCCCCAACAACACGGGGAAAAGGGCCCAGTATGTCGAGCCTCCAGACCGAGAATGGCCAAGAGAGAGGGATTGTCTGCAAGGCTTGAGCTGGCTAATGAAGCTTCTTCGAATGGAACTGGCACGCTTCACAATTGGTTACTAGTGTCGTCGCATCCTGGAGGGCAGTGGGCCAGAAGAAACCTTGCCGGAAAGCCTTGTCGGCAAGGGCCCTTGACCCTATGTGGGAGCCACATATGCCTCCATGTATCTTTGCCAACAGCTCCAGTCCTTCCTCCCGGGGGATGCACTTCAATTTCACTCCATTTGGTCTTTTTCTGTATAGAACATTGTCAACAAACTGGTACAGGGCAGACCGATGAGCTACTTTCTCTGCTTCTTCCTGCTTGGAGGAATCGGATGGTATGTTGCACCCATGCTGGAGCCTGTGACTCGACGGCAAGGACCAAAGGCATTTCCTCTGCCGCGGGAACGGTTGACTCCATGGCAAGGGCTTGGCGCCCCGCCGGAGTCGGTTGTCCAATGGCAGGCTCGGCGTCCATGGCAATATCTTCGCCGACGGCTCCAGGGAGCTCGGTGGGGAAGTACTTGTCGGGGCTGGACTTCCTTTGCTTGCTCTGCTCTGTTGATGGTTTAACGAATAGTTGAGTTAACCGAAGCACAAAAGTACCTAGTTCCACAGGTAGCTTGAGGGTAGTGCTCTTTGATAGGTAGTCAGCGATGTTGTTCTCCACTCGAGGGACATGCTCCGCCTGTATACCGTCAAAGCGCTCCTCCAGTTTCCTCTCTTCATCCACGTAAGCTTCCATCAACGGGCTTTGATAATCCTTGTTGATCTACCTGACGACAAGCTGTGAATCACCTCTGACAATGAGCTTCTTGTCCCCAAGGTCTGCCGCGGTCCTGAGGCCAGCAAGCAATCCCTCGTATTCAGCAGTGTTGTTCGTGGACATCTCCCTGGGAAAGTGCATCTGGATCACGTACTTGAGGTGCTCTCCGGTGGGTGCGACGAGCAGCACACCAGCACCGGCGCCTTGTAGCGAAAAAGCCCATCAAAGTACATAATCTAGTTGTGACTTGTTTCCTTGCTGGGGAGAGTGGTCTCCTGGATCTCTTCGTCGGGTGTCGAGGTCCATTCGGCAACGAACTCCGCCAAGACTCTGCTCTGAATCATCGAGGTCCTTTCAAACTTCAAACCAAAACTTGATAGCTCCAAGGCCCATTCCACAATCCTCCCCGTTGCATCTGGGTTATGCAGTATCTGTTGCAACGGGAGGCGCGTGACAACGGTGATCTCGTGTGCTTGGAAGTAATGACGCAGCTTCCTCGAGGCCATAAGGACGCCAAAGAGCAATTTCTGCACACTGGAGTACCTTGACCTAGCCCCCTGCAAGAGGGAGCTGACGAAGTAAACCGGGTGCTGCATCATATTCTTCTTCTGCACTACTTCACCTAGTTGCATGGGCCTTGTCACACTGGTGTCAGACCTTGCCGGGGGCCCAGCCTTGCCGGGGAGAGTTCTGGTTCGCCATCCCTCAATTCTGCTGTTGTTGCTGCCTCTTCATCGACCTCCCTCTGTGCCACCAGTGCGGCACTAACCAATTGATTCATTGCCGCTAGGTATAGTAGTAACGGTTCTTGTGGTTTGGGTGAAACCAGCACTGGGGTAGAGGAGAGGTATTTCTTCAAATCCTGCAGCGCTGCCTCGGCCTCCGGGGTCCACTCCATTGGGCCCGCCTTCTTCAAGATCGTGAAAAAGGGAAGGGCACGCTCAGCGGACTTGGAGATGAATCTGCTCATGGCGGCGATGCAACCAGTGAGCCGACGCACATCCTTGATCTGCTTAGGTGCCTCAATCTACCCGATGGCCTTGATCTTGTCGGGGTTTGCTTCGATCCCACGCTGCGACAGAAAGAACCCGAGAAGCTTGCCGGACGGGACACCGAAGACACACTTCTCATGGTTCAACTTGAGGTTCATCTTGCGCAAATTTGCAAATGTCTCTTCCAAATCTTGCACAAGTGTTGCCTTGTCCTTGGTTTTGACCACTATGTCATCCATATAAGCTTCCACATTTCTATGTAGCTGGGGCTCAAAACCAATTTGGACTGCCCTTGCAAAGGTCGAGCCAGCACTCTTCAACCCGAAAGGCATCCGTAAAAAGCAATACGTACCACATGGGGTGATGAATGCTGTCTTCTCCTCATCTTCTCTTGTCATGAAGATCTGGTGGTAGCCTGAGTAGGCGTCAAGGAATGATAACAGGTCGCACCTAGCCATGGAGTCAACAATCTAGTCGATGCGCGGCAATAGGAAAGGTTCTTTAAGACAAGCCTTATTGATATCTGTGTAATCAATACACAGCCTCCACTTCCCGTTTGCCTTGTGCACCACCGCCGGATTGGCCAACCACATCGGATGGAGTACCCATCTTACCAAGCATGCCGCCTCTATCTTCCTGATCTCTTCTGTGATGAACTCCTGCCTCTCTAGAGCTTGCTTCCTGACCTTCTGCTTGAAGGGCCGGGCATGAGGACAAACAGGAAGATGGTGCTCAATCACTTCCCTAGGAACGCCGGGGATGTCGGATGCTTGCCACGCAAACACATCGACATTCGCCCGCAGGAAAGTGACGAGCTCGCCTTCCTATTTGTTGTCGAGGGTGGAGCTTATGGTGAAAGCCCCTCCCGTGCCGTCCTCTCTGACGGACACCCTCTTGGTCTCTGGCGGAGCAGCTCTGGACTTCTTACTCTTGCCGGTGGAGCTCTTTGGCACGTCCTCAACGGGAGCGCAACACCCCAAAGAGGTGCGCTTGCCGGAGTGGGTGCGAGAGGTCTCGCCGATCTTCTTCCCTCCCGGGGCTTCAACGGCAGGAGCAAGTGCCTTGGTGGCAGCTGCTACAACTGCCTCCCGGTAGAGTTGGTCATTGCAAATCAGCACATCCTTCTTGTCGGAGGGGACGGTGATGATATTCATCAGCCCGGGCATTTTCAGCGTGTTGTAGGCGTAATGGGAAGCCGCCATGAACTTGGGCAGCGCCGGGCGGCCGAGGATTCTGTTGTAGGGGAAGGGGATCTCGACTACATCAAAGACAATCCTCTCCGTCCTTTAGTTCAACTCGCCTCCAAATGTCATGGGCGGCGTGACTTTTCCCTTCGGCTGGCTCCTCCACGGGTTGACCCCTTGAAACGTGCCTGTCTCTTCGAGGTCTCCATCAGGGATCTGCAGCTTTTTTATCACAACAAGCAAGATCAGGTTCAGAATGGCCCCGCTGTCTACTAACATCTTTGTCACCTTGAGGTTGCGAATCGTTGGTGAGACCAACAATGGCAAACACCCGACCGCAGTAGCGCGATCACGGTGGTCCTCGGTGTCAAAGATGATAGGCATGCTGGACCACTTCAGTGGCTTCTGTGCGTCGAGTGATGACTCCACCGCTGTGATCTCACACACGCACTGCTTGAGCTGGCGGTGAGATGTGTGCAGCGAGGCGCCACCGCCGACGCACATGGCCTCTGTAGCTTTCTGAAACTCATGGTCTCCAGACTCGTCGTCCTCGTCATGATCATCGTCTTCCTACTTCTTGTCGCGGCCCCGGGCGGGCTTCTCTTGCCAGTTATCCTTGCCGCGGCGGCCTCCTTGGCCGCCACGCTTCTTGCCGGATCCTTCGGCACCGTCTTGGCCCTTCTCCTTGTCCCGTCTTTCATATACAGCTTTTTGCTTCGCAGTGAGCAGCTCAACTTGTCGGCAGTTCTGGAGGTCGTGGACTTTGGTGCGGTGGATCTTGCAATACTGCTTGTCGGAGCCACATGGCTTGTCGGCAGCCGCCAAGGCCTGGCAAGCGGCACACCCGGCAACTTCCTTGCCGGGGTCGCTCGCCTTAGCCTTCTTGGCGGTGCCGGTGTCATCGGACCCCTCGACAGCAAATACAGTCTTACCCTTGCGCTTCCTGTTACGGCGGCGGCCTTCCTTCGTCGGGGCAGCGGCGTCGTCATCCATGAAGTCAGTTTTCGCGCCAGCATCCTCGCCAGGGTACTTCCTCCCTTCTTCCGCCTGAGCGCACCTATCGGCCAGAACGTAAAGTTCGGCCACATCCCTGACCTTGTTCATCGCCAGCTCCTCACGCATCTTGTGGTTATGCACATTCTGATGGAATGCGCTGATCACGGCAGCAGGATGAATGTCTGGGATGTTATACTGCACTCGGCTGAACCTTTCGATGGACTTGCGCAGGTTTTCTCCTTCCTTCTAGGGGATGATGTGCAAATCGCTCGCCTGGCCATGATCTTGATGGCCTCTAGTAAAGGCGCCAGCAAACTCATGACACAGATACGACCAAGAAGGAATGGAATCCACCGGCAAGTGCATCAACCATGACATAGCATTGGGCTTGAGCGCCAATGGGAAGTAACTGGCAAGCACCTTATCATCGCGGGACCCATCAGCTTGCATCACCATGGTGTAGATGCTGAGGAACTCTGACGGGTGAGTCTTGCCGTTGTACTTCTCGCCAACGTCGGGCTTGAACATGCAGTGGGAGGGCCACTGGAACTGCCGAAGCTCACATGTGAAGGCCGGACAAACCACCTCGTAGGGTAGGCCACCGTAGCCTCCCGGTGCGGTGTGGTCCATAGTGGGCCCTGCCCGCCTGTCTGACTCGTGGCACGCATCACGCCGGCGCTCGATGGTGGTTCGAGCGTCTTCAAGGGCTCGCTCCCGAAGAACTTGACACTGGTCGCGGTGGGTCCGTGGATCGGACGATGCTATGGAGATATCATCACGAGCGTCATCGCGATGGATCTACACCCGCGGTGGCTGGCGTGGAGGAGGAGAATGCACCGTGGTTGCATCGCCCCCGGCCCGTCCACCGCGGGCATGCGGTGGCTCGACGGAGCGACGGCCTACGGGCCCCGCTGGTCGCGGCTCATCTTTGTTGGCGATGCTGACGAGGTTCCGGATAGTGGCTCTCCACTCGTCGAGCCTATCCGCAGCAGGAGGAAAGTCGAGGAGCAGCTACGTGTGTGCCAGAGCTTCTGCTGGTGTGGGCGGCGGCGAAAGCTGCGTGGACTGTGACGCGCTTCAACTTCTAACTATGTTAGAAGGATCTCTATCATGGCACTGCGGCTGTCTGCCATTTTCGCCAGCACCTCGGCGTGCATGCTGGCCTTCCTCGTCCCGTGAAGGATGCACGGGACTCTTCCCAAGGTGGTGCCCAGGGTCACCAGCGGGGTGGCGCTGCTCATCGCGCACAACTTGGCGAGAGCACGCCATGGGCGCCGGTGTTGGTGTCTTCGAGAGCCGCCGCGCCGCCGTCGGGCGGCACGGCGACGCCCCTGAAGGGCCTGGCGCCACCTACAGGGGGGCAACTCCATCTCTGGAGTTTGTGGCATGTGGCCCGTCGCCTAGCGCACGAACGACGCCGCTCGCCAGGCCCAGACTGCCAAGGTGATGTGGGTGTTCGCGGGTTGCGCCACGGGTCCTTTCCGCGACTGGCCCTCTTCTGGTCCGCAGCAGTACAGGCAGTCCAGTCCCGGATGAACCGATCGCCGTGGTCGCCTTCCTCTTAGGAGCCAAGGCGACGAAGAGTTGTTCGACTAGCTGCTAAACTCGATTATCGCAACTTCACCCCCTACCTGGCACGCCAAAGATGTCGGTGGAAACGATACCTATGGGATCACAAGACTCACTACTACAGTTGCGGGGCGCGGGGTCGTGAGAAGAGCGGGATCAACAGTCAGCACAAGCACACGGGTCGTTTACCCAGGTTCAGGCCGTAGGGATGCGTAATACCCTAGTCCTGCTTCTATGTGTATATCAGTGTTTTTGGAGTTCTTGAGCTAGCAACGATGAGTGTGGCTTGTCCAAGGGTCAAAAACCTTCTCCTGGATGCCTCGGGCCTCCTTTTATAGTCAAGGGGATCGCCACAATGGCACACAGGAGGTGGCATCGGTGCACAGTGGCTAAGTTAATCGCTTAGCCATTACGGGACGAGACACATTTAATGCGCCCCTTAGGTGTCCCCTTCACTTTATCGCCGCCTCGCCCTGCTTCGACATGCGCCCGGGCCAGCGAGGCGGTCCGCGCCATGTAGGCTGGCAGGCTGCTGAGGTAGCACGGTGGTAGGGCCTTCATGAAGATTTGCATGCCACCACGTAGGCATGCGCTGAGTTGGCTGGGAAGCCTCACGTCGAGACGCAGGTGCCTGCCTCGTTGGTGGGCTGGCAGCTGCGTGGTAGCGGTGGTGGAAACTTGGCGGGCGTGGGCTTGGCTGTGGCCCCGCGGATGTCCTCGACAAGGGTCTTGCCGTGGTGTCGTGGTCGTCCCCGGCAAGGATCTTGCCAGAGGTCTTGTGGGCTTCCTCGGCGAGGATCTCGTCGAGGTTTGTCGCCCTTTAATCCCCATCTGATTTGGAGTGCTTCTTGTCTTCACAAAGATTTGCATGCCACCATGGAGGCACCTCCCGAGCCCTGGTCCCAACGTGGTTGGTGGCGTTTGGAAAACCTGGGGCTCAAGGGTGGCGCGCCCTATTGGTGTTGGGTATGCTGCCCTGGCAAGGTCCTCGCCGTGGCCGTGGGGGCGCCCCGGCAAGGGTATTTCCAGGGGAACCCACCTCGCCTTCTTGCTCTTTGTGTCTCTGTCTTGGTGTTGCTTTGACCATCTTGCGGTTTTGATTCCCTGTCCCTGCCCTGCCTAAGCATGGCCACAGGCGTGGCTCTGACTGCCCGTGCACAGGTAAAGGGGTACAAAGTAGTGCCCTTACTTCTGTACACCGACAACATGGGATGTGTGTGTGCGCACGCATGATCGAGATAAAAGAAAGAAGACATAAGTCATAAGATCAACAACATGGGAGAGACAGATCGGTATGACAATATGCATGCATGTGAGAATGTAGGGAAGAAGCCCAGACAATTGAGCATGTGTTTTTGTCTTCAAGAGATAGTGGCGTGGGCTGGAGCATGCATCTATGGCGAGTAGAGGGAGTGAGGCACAACGATTGTGCAAAAGAGATCAACCTATAAATGCATATGTATGGAGAGACATATATAGTGTGGGTGACAGGAAGCAAGACTCCGTTCAAGAAAGAAATGTTGACGGAGAAACTACAGATAGATACAGAGATGGAGATGCTAGCTAGATGGACATCCGCTAGTTTGAGTGTTGGAGATGACCGACGGGTAGTTCAGAGGGTGAAGTTATATATGTGTGAGAAAGATAAAAAGAGGGCACTTGACTGCATGTAGAGAGAAACATATGTAGTGTGTGTGATAGGAAGCAAGAGTGAGGGCGAGAAAGAAGGTTGATGGAGAAACAGATAAATAGAAAGATAAAGATGCTAGCTAGTGTGCGTTCGAGATAGGAGTCAAATGAATCAGAGTTATGTCTGTGGGTGTGAGAGAGATAGAGAGAGGGTGCACGTGAGTCACATACAAACAAATATCAGAGAGAAATGAGATCCCGAGAGACGGAGTTTTCTGTCTGCGAAAGGGAAAGCTATTCACAACGAGAATGATAGCTAGAGAGACATACGAGGGAACGCAAGATATCTCTAGGGAGAGAGTGTGTGTGAGCGACATACAAGAGAACAGTGGAGAAATATGAGACCCTGGGAGACAGAGTTTGTGTTCGTGTGTGAGAAAGAGATATTTAAGAGGAAGAGTCGTAGGTTCTCATATCTAACGAGCAAAAGACATCTCTGTATGAGGGGTGTGCGAGTGGCACACCGGGGAATAGTAGAGAGCAATGAGACCCCGAGAGACAAAGTTTTGTGTTTGTGTGAGAGAAAGAGATTCCACATGGAGAATCATAGTTAGAGACACATAGCAGGGAGCGAGATATACTTAGAGAGAGAGAGAGAGTGATGAAGGTCGAGGGAGAGAGTACCGTCAGTGTGTTACGAAGATAAAAGATCATTGTCGACATACAGGTAGCACGAGAGATACCTGAGAGACGATGAACGCGTATAGGTCTAGAGAGATAGTCCTATATAAGCATGAGTGATAGCAATATGAGACGAATATATGGATTAAAGGGGATTCAAATATTTAAACTGGAGATCACGACATCGATAATATCATAACGCAAATTGGTGTATCAAACATGCATATTCATTTGAATTTGGGCACACGTGTTATGTTATATTGTTTATCAATATTGGTGATCCATGGATTCTTTAATTACAAACAATGCATGATTTATATGAAATTAATGTCTAAACAGGATTACACTATATGTTGCGTGTGTGAAACACATTATACATGTTTGAGAAGTAAAAAAATGCATGGAACACACATTAATAGGAGACAGTTAGAGAGGAAAGCATACATTGGGTTTCAACATAAAGTGGTTTCAAATATTTGAAAATCCAAATTGATGGATACAACCGTATGAATCTGAGATCATGCCATTTGTAAACCATATTTTTGTATAGATGGTGTTGTTCTTTTGAAAGTATATATAAAAAATGATGTATATAGAATTTTATTCCAATCGAAAATGGATCCCGCCCGAAAAAAATAGAATACAAACGGGATTCGAATTGAGTTGGCACGGCAAACGTGCACTCTGGAAAATTTGAACGAAGCGGGGAAAGTCGCAGTAACCGCCCGAAACCAAAATCCGCGAGATGGAAATTACTACTGCCTATCCCTGGCATGCAAAGCCTATCTGCTCGATTTCTATAGGTTTCGATAGGGGTAGGTTTGTAATTTCACCCAAACATGACATAACCGCCTCTCACCCGGATTCATACACGGTGGGCGCCAAAACATAGTGTGTCCTCGGCCGAAATCGACTCCCTCCCCAATTCATACACGGTGGGCGCCAAAAAACAAACTCTCATCGGCAAATATTCGGTGTATGCGAGATTACTGTCCTATCCCCAACCGACTAATTTTGTTGTGATGTAGCAAATTTGAAACGGGGGCTAAGTTTGTAAATTTCCTCGCATTTGAGACAAGCGCGCCTTGAATACATGGTTCCCCCCTTCCTTTCTATCTCCCTTTTCCCCATCCGTACTCCGTGGGTGCCAAAACACCCTCTCCACCTCAGCCTCCTCCGTCCGCCACCCCATCCACCGCCATCCTTCTCCACCATGCCGGAGCTGATACACCGACACCGCCGTCCATTACAAGAGATCGACCTCACTCATCCACGTCTTCGGACCGGGATCCTTGCATCCCGTCCTCTCGCTTCATCCCCGCCGTCGTCCACCATGTCAGCGCCGGTCCTACGACCGTCTCGTCCACCGCGCCCCGCCGCCATCGTCTACCCTCCTAGATCAGCTTCCACGCTGCCGACAGCCATCGCTACCGCAGCAATGTCAAATTCTCAGCAGATGCATACACGGTGCCGCACCAGAGGTGGTACTCTTTCGTATCTGCTCAACTTATTTATCGCAGCAAGAAAATAGATTGCCACTGCTTTACTCTGACTTCCTGTCCACTACTTACTTGCTAGTTGAAAGCAAACATTGGTTGCGAAGTTGCCTTTGTCCGGTTTGCACCTTCAGATATGCCATTGCACGCTCAACACTATACTCCCAATGCTTATGGTTTTCCCCTTTTATATTCCACACTAGTTAAATCACGGTAGACTAAATTTCAAAATTGGGTCAGTCGATATTTCAGAGCTTAGGTGGGGACGGTGGTTGTGGGGGGGCAGTGGTGGGGCCTCGCCAAATGAAGAAAACTTGACGCGGGTGGGGGCGGGGTGGGGGTGGGGGTGGCGGAGGAACACAGGTGGTGGGGACCGGTGGTCCGGCCGGCAGCCCATGCGGTGTTCTCTATGGGGAGAATCAGAGACGAGGAAGAAGAAGGGTTAGGAGACGTAGGATCTTCATCCAACCGCCTGAAATGGTCGAGAGACAGCAGGGAGTTGCATTCTTAATGCGCTCTAGTTCATCATGTGTGGGCACTGCGCAACCAACATTTTATTATCCAAAATCTGCTTGCTCTTCTTTACCATGTTCATGTTCCGTTCTTCTTTAATAAGTACTCTCTCCGTTCCTAAATACAAGTCTTTGTATAGATTACACCATGGACTACATATGGAGCAAAATGAGTGAATTTACACACTAAAATGTATCTGGATACATCTGTTTGTGTTCCATAGTGGAAATCTCTACTAAGACTTATATTTTGGAACGGAGGGAGTATGATAGTAGTACAGTATGTTCCTTGTATTGAAGATGAGCAGGGACATTTGCAGTGTAGAGGTCTATACGGTCGGTTGTGATGGACACTTTGAACTCTTTGGGCCTCTTTGATTCGTAGGATTTTGTAAACATGGGAATAGGATTTGTAGTGGCCTACCCACTTCTATCCTATAAGAATAGCAAGGAAATGCGGGGAGCTGTGTCGCCTTTGAGTGTTACACTGATATTAACAGTACCGCACCTTCAGTTGAAGAGAGCTGGTATCCGAAGCCTTTCTAGCCGTACCGGCAATACTAGCACATATATTCCAGCAAGTTCGACTTTGCTGATTTTACTCTGATGCTTAAGTTTTTCCCGTTATATCTACACTATGATCTGTGTAGCTGCTTTGTGACCCACTAGCAGCAGTCCACTCCAGAAGCAAAACACTGCAATGACTTACAAAATTGGCACCAAGGCATTGAGTGCCATTCTAGATGCAATGAAACTCATATTCTCCCCACCTATTGACTCTTGTTCAGAATATGATCCTAATGACTCTTGTTCAAAATTGCCACATATAGAGAGACAACATGGAATTGCATTTCTTTGGGCGCTATGATTCATCATCAGTGGGCAACCAACATTGTATGCAATGAAGCGGAACCTCGAGAATATGCTTCCTCTTCTATTCTTTAACATGTTCCTCTTTTTTATTCTGTATTTAGTACATACAGTATGTTCCTTGTCAGGAAGGGGAGCAGGGACATCTGCAGCCAACAGCTGATAGAGCTGGCTTGTACGTGATCGATAGGCTTTCAATTACTAGCGGCAATACAACACTATATTTTCAAGCCAGTTCCACTTTCCCGATTTATATATCGTGGTTATGGTGTACCCCTTTTATGTACACTATGATCTGCCTAGTTGTTGTGTGCTCTTATTATCATGGTTTGGAAATAAACTCTCTATACAGTATATTATGAACCTATCATCTGCCAACTATCCTTACTTCTGGAGCCTATTTTTTGTGTACTTGTGCCAGATTATATAAATGCACGCACCATATTACAGCACACATGAGCTCTCTCGTCAAAATCCAGTGATAGCACACAAGTGTTTACAGGGGCGCCCCTATATTAGAATATCATCTGCATTACAAAGATAATCTCACAACTATTTATGTTTTCATGGTTCTCAGATAATACACGTAATTACAGTGAATATCAGAATCCGCGCATCAGAAGAATATTGTGGAACACTGCAATGACTTACAAAATTGGCACCTAGGCATTGAGTGCCATTCTGGATGCAATGAAACGCATACGCTCCCCACATGTAGATTCTTGTTTAGAATATGATCCTAATGACTATTCTAACCTTGAGGAGTCAAAGGCAGATGGCCTGTCATGTTCACCCATCAAGGTGCATGTTCTAATTTGGCAAGGTTTTATTGATTGCGCGTATCTTGCATATGTTGTCTTGCATTTCTTCTACTTTGTTGCACCGCCATCTACTTAGTTTACTCATCATATATGTCGAGATGCCATGCCCATCCATTATCAATACATATTCCATCTGTCATCATACCATGTTTTTCCTCTCAAATATTGTTCTTGTGCATCAGACATCAAAAAGGAAGAGGATGATTGCTGAACCTGAAGGAGCACCAGCAAAGTCCTTGAAAAATGTGGTTGTGCCGGAGAATCAGACAGCACTCCACTTATATTGGTTGTACAACCAGTGACACAAAATGTAGGACCGACTCCAGCAGACTGTACCCATACTTCACTGGCCACACCACTAGCCCCACCACACAGGACCTGCTCTCCAGCAAAAGGTATGCCGATTTCAGTTGCCATAGCACCAGCCGTACCACAGAAAATACCCACTCTAGCAAAGATTACAGCAAGGCCACCGGCCGAAGACCTATCTCAACTGCAGAGACGGCCAATTCCTGCAGATTGGAACCCCATTCTAGTTATTCCCAGTTTAAAAGAAAATGCTTTCAATGTTGTTAGGGACTACGTGCATATATTCCCATCATCGGAAGATTATAGTGAAGACAAACACCATTTTCACATCTTCCTGTCCCACTTACGTGTAAGTGCTATTATTCATGGTGATTATTTTCCTGTTTTCTGCTGATTGAACACATCAATGATTTACATTACATTGTTGTAAGTAGGCAAGGGTCAATCTGCATGGTCATGACGAGCAAAGCTTGCTTGCGCTTTTCAAGGAAGCATTGCAGCAGCATCGGTGTTACCTAAGGAAATCACACTTTGATGGCAAGTCTATAAACGAATTTCCGGTGAAATCTCTTGTGCTAAATTTAGAAGACATTGAATGGAAAACATTGTTATGCACTGGTCTCATTCCAAGGATGAGGTAATGTCTATGATCCGGTGAAATCTCTTGTGCTAAATTAAGAAGTTTAGCTCTGCATTGCTCTTGGCTGTACCTTTTGCCTGTATCGCTGTACTTACATTTATAGCTACTTGGTTATGTAGCATCGCTCTTCATCTTGTCTTAAATATTCTCCATTTTTTCTTATATTGTCACATCTACATTTACTCTTAACAAAATGTAGAATAAAGT
>NC_041391.1:407715324-407799606 GCF_002162155.2 Triticum dicoccoides | reverse complement strand
TTTATAGAGCCTGCCTTCACCAATAATGTAAGTTTGTCCTTCTCAAGCCTTCCACTTTGTTCTGTATATTTGGTTAGGCATGACTGAGGGAGTCCTGGATTAGGGGGTATCCGGACAGCCGGACTATATATATCATCTGGACTATTGAAGCGTGAAGATACAAGACTCAAGACTTCGGCCCGTGTCCGGATGGGACTCTCCTTTGCGTGGAAGACAAGCTTGGCGATCCGGATATTGTGTTTCCTTCCTTGTAACCGACTCCATGTAAACCCTAGCCCTCTCTGGTGTCTATATAAACCGGAGAGGTTGGTCCTTAGAAGGGCGATCATAATTACAATCATACCATCGTAGGCTAGCTCTTAGGGTTTAGCCTCTACGATCTCGTGGTAGATCTACTCTTGTACTACCCATACCTTCAATATTAATCAAGCAGGAAGTAGGGTTTTACCTCCATCGAGAGGGCCCGAACCTGGGTAAACATCTGTGTCCCTTGCTTTCTGTTACCATCAGCCTTGACACACAGATCGGGACCCCCTACCCAAGATCCGCCGGTTTTGACACCGACATTGGTGCTTTCATTGAGAGTTCCTCTGTGTCATCGCTGCCGGGCTCGATGGCTCCTTCAATCATCATCGACGACATGGTCCAGGGTGAGACTTTCCTCCCCGGACAGATCTTCGTGTTCGGCGGCTTCGCACTGTGGGCCAATTCGCTTGGCCATCTGGAGCAGATCGACAGCTACGCCCCTGGCCATCAAATCAGGTTCAGAAACCTGAACTACACGGTGGATATCCACAGAGACTTGATCTTCGACGGATTTGGGCCCGCGCCAGGAGCACCGGACAGTCACGACGAGCATGGCCTGGACCTGCTGTCGGACAACACTCGGGATATCACCCCTGCAGCAGCCCTGGACTCAAATCCGGAGCAAGCTGCATTGCCTAGGGACGGAGGGATGGACCCCGCCCCGCAGGCCGTACCCTCATCGGCGGTGGAGCCGAACACAGGCCTCGCTTCTGAGGAAGCCGGTGACTCCGGACCCCCAGATTCGTATCCGGTTGTAGGTTCCTGTCCGCGCGTTCTCGATCCCGCCGAGCCTGGTTGGGCTCCGGTAATGGAGTTCACCGCTGCGGACATCTTTCAGCACTCGCCCTTTGGCGATATGCTGAACTCATTAAAGTCTCTCTCTTTGTCTGGAGGCTCTGGGCCGAACTATGTACGGCTTGAGTGGGAAGCAGGCGAAGATGGAATTCGTTGCCCACCCACCACCCACTTCATTGCCATGGTCGATGATTTAACTGACGTGCTTGACTTCGACTCCGAAGACATCGACGGTATGGACGATGATGTAGGAGAATTACAGGAGCCACCGCTCACAGGGCGGTGGACCGCCACCTCCTCATACGATATATATATATGGTGCACACTCCGAAGGAAACCAATGGCGACTAGGCAATGAAGAACAACCCCTCAGGGAGAAAAGCAAAGCATGGGCGTCGTCGGCGCCGCTCCAAGCCCCGCCACAGCAATATCGGCCCCGGAGACGAAAGCAATCCGGATGGCGCCAAAGAGGAATATAACCCTGACCAGCCCGCCTTCGAGCAGGCCGAACAGGAAGATGAGCAGGTCAGCCCAGAAGAACAGGTGACGGATGGATAACCGGAGGAGGACAACTACATGCCCCCCTCCGAAGACAAGATTAGCCTCGGCGACGACGAGTTCGGCGTGCCTGAGGATCTCGTGGAGCAGGAGCGCTTCAAGCGTCGGCTTATAGCCACTGCGAGGAGCCTAAAGAAGAAGCAGCAGCAACTCCAAGCTGATCAAGACCTGCTCACAGACAGATGGACTAAAGTCCTGGCTGCCGAGGAATACAGACTCGAGCACCAAACGGCTGACCGGCCACCCCGTGGCCGGGTTAAACGGGATATTAGCCCGAATACCAGCCTGCACCCCCACGCCGATACACCACGGCCTAGGGCAACAGGCAAGACCTGCAAGATATTCTGGAAAACAAAGCAGGACAGCCAAGATCAATCTACGGATCGCGGGGGCGCGCCCCAGCGCGCGACGATGACCGTCACGCCGGATACATTATCAACAAGTACGGTCGGGCCGAACACAGCAACCCAGACCAATTCGAACTGCGTAGCCACATAGCCCGGCACAGAAACGCCGCACACCCCCTCTGCTTCACTAACGAAGTGATGGATCATGAATTCCCAGAAGGGTTCAAACCCGTAAACATCGAATCATACGATGGCACAACATACCCCGCAGTATGGATCGAAGATTTCCTTCTCCACATTCACATGGCCCGCGGAGATGATCTACACGCCATCAAGTATCTTCCCCTTAAGCTCAAAGGACCAGCCCGGCACTAGCTAAACAGCTTGCCAGCAAATTCCATTGGCAGTTGGGAAAACCTAGAAGACGCATTCCTCGACAACTTCCAGGGCACATATGTGCGACCACCGGACGCTCATGACCTGAACCACATTACTCAACAGCCCAGAGAGTCAGCCAGGAAATTCTGGACTCGGTTCCTAACTAAAAAGAACCAAATAGTTGACTGTCCGGACGCCGAAGCCCTGGCGGCTTTTAAGCATAATATCCGTGACGAGTGGCTTGCTAGTTACCTCAGCCAGGAAAAACCCAAGTCCATGGCATCTCTCACAACACTAATGACCCGCTTTTGCGCGGGCGAGGACAGCTGGTTGGCTCGCAGTGGCACCACGGCACATTCTGGCACTTCGGATGTCCGCGATAACAACGGCAAGCCATGACGCAACAGACATAAGCGACGGAACAACGGTGACAACACTGAAGACATGGCAGTAAACGCAGGATTCAGCGGATCCAAGTCCGGTCTGCGGAAAAAAGCCATTCAAAAGAAACAATCAGGGACCGTCCAGTCTGGACCGCATACTGGAGCGCTCCTGCCAAATTCATGGCACCCCGGACAAACCAGCCAACCACACCAATAGAGACTGATGGGTGTTCAAACAAGCCGGCAAAATAAACGCCGAAAACAAGGACAAGGGGCCGCACAGCGACGACGACGAAGAGCCCCAGCGTCCGAACACGGGGGGACAAAAGAAATCCCCCCCCCCCAGGTGAAAAGGGTCAACATGATCTACGCCACTCACATCCCCAAGCGGGAACGGAAGCGAGCACTACGGGACGTCTATGCGATGGAGCCAGTCGCCCCCAAATTCAACCCATGGTCAGCTTGTCCGATCACCTTTGATCGTAGGGATCATCCTACTAGCATCCGTCACGGCGGCTCAGCCGCATTGGTCTTAGACCCAATCATCGACGGACTCCACCTCACGCGAGTCCTTATGGACGGCGGCAGCAGCCTGAACCTGCTTTATCAGGACACAGTGCGCAAAATGGGCATTGACCCTGCAAGGATCAATCCCACCAAAACCACCTTTAAAGGTGTAATTCCTGGAGTAGAGGCCCGCTGTACGGGCTCTATAACATTGAAAGTGGTCTTCGGATCCCCGGACAACTTCCGGAGCGAAGAGTTAATCTTCGATATCATCCCTTTCCGTAGTGGTTACCACGCACTGCTCGGACGAACTGCATTCGCTAGATTCAATGCGGTACCACATTATGCATACCTCAAGCTCAAGATGCCAGGTCCGCGCGGGGTCATAACAGTCAACGGAAACATGGACCGCTCTCTCCGTACAGAAGAGCATACTGCAGCCCTCGCGGCAGAAGTACAATGCGGCCTCCTTTGGTAAACCACCAATCCGGAGACGACAACCTCAAGCACCGTCAAACGAGTCCGGAGCATCCTACAACAGGATCATCAGGAACGCCAAGAGCGTGATTAGCAGTCCGGCCTCCGCTCAAGCCCCATCAAAGCAGAATACGTGCCGCGCATACACAATTACGCACTCAAGATACCATGGGCATAGGCGGAGGCACAACAACGACTCAGTCAATAGTGCGGGTAACCGCGAAATACCTTCATAATCTTTCCCTTTTACCTTTTAGGACATCGCTTTAGTGCAGCACCCTCAGAAGAGCCGGATTGCCGGACTTACATGGGAGAGACAACCAAGGAGGCAACAGGCGTTATGCACAGAAGGAAATACCCAGGTGGAATCTACTTACGATCATTATACCTGCTTTATCTATCTGTACACAGCCTGCCCCTTGATAGGACATGTCAAATAGTCCTATTTATCTCCGCTTAATGCATCCATTGTAAACATATGCTTAAACGTATTATTCATCAATGTGAGATCATATAAAGCGTCAGCTTACTATTCTTATTTGAGCATTTTTTTCTCATAAATGTTTATTTGATATTGCATTTGTACACCTTGGTGCAGTCAGTTTGCCAGGGGCTTCTTATGGCGCCCCATAATATGGCAAGACAAGTCCGAACACTTTCAACAGTGCGGCACCCCTAACTTATAGCATTATATGCATCAGCTCTGAATCATGTCTTGGGTCTACAGTTGGGTTAGCCCGGCTCCCTTATTTTGGTACCTTACGTTCCATTATATCGGCTAAGGTAGCGCAGGGAGAACTACTGCGATTGTGTCCCGGTTCTTCCGGACGAGCACCTCAGTAGAGAAAGCCGAAAATTGACCGGCATGATATGGCGAGAGCTGGTCGCTGTTCGAGAGGTCTTGAAATCCTTAAAGATTTTCCGCTTTAGGCGATAAATCGGCTTCGTCCGATATAGGCGTGTATAGCGCCCCAATTCTGGCTTCCGGATTCTAGGGGCTTCGCGAATTTTAAAATTGTAGACTTCTATGGCTAAGTGAAAGTTATAAAGCTGCATAGTCCGATTGCCTTGTTCGCTGCGCCGGACACCTCCTTAAGGGACCAAACATTTGGATAAAGAGTGTCCGGGTTTTCCACGAACACCCCAATACTAGTTACGTGGGGGCGGAAGCCGACGACTAGCCTAGTATCAGAATTTTATAAACAGCCGCACAGAAGGTAATATTTTAAATCAAACAGTGCTACATAGCACAAGTAAATTTGTCTTTAAATTACAAACAGTGGCAGAGGTACATTTAGTCAAAGATCTTGTCCTTGGTACACTCATCGGCCATGAGACGGGCGCCCTTCATAACACCATCATAGTACTTCTTGGGATGGCGATGCTCCTTACCCTCTGGCACCGTCCTTCACCAGCTTCTCAGCATCCAGCTTGCCCCAACGCACCTTCGCGCGGGCAAAGGCCCGGCGAGCACCCTCAATGCAAATAGATCGCTTGATGACTTCAAGTCGCGGACATGCATTCACCATCCGCTGGATCAGGCCTAAGTAGCTAGTGGGCAGGGGCTCACCAGGCCACAGCCGGACTATGAAATCTTTCATAGCCACTTCGTCCACCCTATGGAGTTCGACCAACTGCTTCAGTTGGTCACTCAGAGGCATTGGGTGTTCGGCCCCAGCATACTGGGACCAGAACAGCTTCTCCATTGAGCTCCCCTCCTGGGCATGGTAGAACTCCGCAGCGTCTAATACGCTGCATGGCAGATCTGTGAATGCCCCTGGAGAGCTCCGAATTCGAGTAAGTAAAAGAAATGCCTCCTCCACATGTTTGCTTTGCATAAAGAATTTCTTACCTGCTGCTATCTTTTTGGCCTCCTGGATTTCCTGTTGTGCCTTCTCGGCTTCGGCCTTGGCATCTTTCATACTCACCAAGGCCTTCGCAAGCTCGGCCTCTTTCATCTTCAGATCATGCTCCACGGACTCATAATTCTTGCCAAGGTCTCTGAGCTCTTGTTGTACCTCGCCCACTCTAGCACTTTGCTTTTTGCGCTCCTGGCATTCCAAGGCCGCCTTGTCTTCGGCCTCAGACAGCGCTTTCTTTAGGGACGCCACTTCGGCGGTGGCCCCTGTCACACGGTCACGATGCTTCGGCGTTAGACTAACCAATTTTGTCTATCCTTAAATACATATGAGCGGGGAATCACTTACCCTTGTTCTCTTCGAGCTGCCTCTTCATGAGGCCAAGCTCTCCCTGCGCCTGCCCCAGGTCCCGCTTTAGTTCGGCAACCTCGGCTGTGCGGGCAGCAGCGGCAAGCAGCATAGCCTGCTTATTCACATGAATATTCATTAATAGACTCTTGTGGATTATGATTTACCCTCCGTTTGGTTTTTCTTTCCGAACACCAAACAGAGTATCAGGGGCTACTACCTATCGGGTGGTAATTTTGCACACATTTATTGCTTACCTCAAAACCTGTCAGGAGGCCGGTGCAAGCTTCGGTTAGTCCGCTCTTCGCGGACGAAACCTTCCGAATCACCGCACTCATAAGAGTATGGTGCTCTTCATCCATGGAAGCACCGCGAAGCGCTTCCAGCAGACAATCCTGCGCCTTGGGTGCAACGGAAGTCCTCGACGCAGACGGCTCGCCCTCCTTGACGAGGGGCTGCCTGCCTGAGTCCGGAACCGTTGAAGGTTCCGGAACATTGTTCGGCTGAGAGCCCGGCCTACAGTGGCTCTCATCGACACGATCCGCGGGGATCTTGAACCCCGCGTGTCCGACATCTGGAATCCCGCCTTGAGGCGTCTCCAGAGTCACCTCCCCCCGCTCTGGGAGCCTTCGGGACAACAACTCCGTGTCATCCGCAGGCTGAGGAGTAGTGGCCGTCGGGCGCGAATTCATCTCCGAATCGCTCAGGGACCCGGAAGAAGATACTTCGGAGTGAGCCCTTGCCGGACTGCATATATGTTCGGTGTTATACAAAAGCTATAGAGTGAATTCATGATAGAGTGCAAACACTTACGATCGCACTCGGGGCTTCCCCCTGGGCAGCCACCCCTCCTCGTTGTGAGCAGCCGTGGCGGAGTAGTCCGGAAGGGACACCTTTCCCTTCTTGGACACCCCAGCCTCCCCCTCCGGGGCGGGTTTTCTCTTTTTCTCCTCCCCAGTGCGGGGAGGTAGAGTTTCTTCTTGCTTCCCCCCGCCTCCGTGGGAGGAATCTGCCTCGTCGTCGTCGAACGATGTGGGTATGATGGCCTTGCGCTGAGGGCCACTGGTCCGCCTCCCTGGGCCCCTCATCCTTTCCGGATTGGGCGTCTTCTTCTTCTTCTTCTTCCTCCCCTTCATGGGAGGAGTGTACCTCGTCGTCTTCGGATGAGGCTTCTGGCACAACCTTCCGACGGAGACCCTTTCGGGTCCCCGGGGCCTTCTTTTCGGCCTTCTTCTTCGGCACCTTGTACGGTGCCGGGACCAGCATCTCCGTCAGGAGAGCATCAGCTGGGCCTTCTGGCAGCGGAGCCGGACAGTAAACCTGCTCCGCTGTCTCCACATAATCCTGAACAAATATGCATAAACTACTTAAGGCTCTCCCGTGAATATATTGGGAAAAACCGAATCCAGTGGTAGTCTGAGAACTCACCTGACAAGGAGGTCGCGCGGCGTGAAGCCCGCGGTCCTCGGATGTGGGAGGAGGTACTTCAGAGGCCTTGAACAACACCTTCCATCTGCCTTTGTGCGTCATGTCGTAGAGCTTTCGGAGCGTCTAGTGTTCGGCCGGGACGAACTCCCACAGATTGAATGCCCGCCTTTGGCAGGGCAGAATCCGGCGAACGAGCATGACCTGGATCACGTTGACAAGCATGATGTTCTTGTCCTTCATGCTTCTGATGCATGTCTGGAGTCCGGTCAGCTCCATAGATTCGCCCCAGGACAGGCCCTTCTTTTCCCAGGAGGTGAGCCGCATGGGGGCTCCGGATCGGAACTCGGGGACCGCCGCCCAGCTGGCGCCACGCGGCTCGGGGATGTAGAACCACCCCGATTGCCACACTTTTATGGTATCCGCAAAGGAACCGTACAACCAGGTGACGTTAGGCATCTTGCCCACCATGGACCCTCCACACTCTGCTTGTTGGCCGCTTACAATCTTTGGCTTCACGCAGAAGGTTTGCAGCCACAGGCCGAAGTGAGGCCGGATGCGGAGGAAGGCCTCACACACGACGATGAACGCCGAGATGTTGAGGACAAAATTTGGGGCTAGATCATGGAAATCTAGCCTGTAGTAGAACATGAGCCCGTGGACGAAGGGATGAAGTGGAAATCCCAGTCCACGGACAAAGTGGGCAATGAACACGACCCTCTCGTGGGGTCCTGGGGTTGGAATGACCTGCCCGGCGTTCGGTAGCCGGTGCGCTATGTCTGCGGTCAAGTATCCGGCCGCCCGAAGATTTGTGATGTGCTTCTCCTTGACGGTGGAAGCCACCCACTTGCCTCCTGCTCCGAACATGTTTAGCTATGTGGAGAAGACTTGGGCTTGGGCGCTGGAGCTCGAGGGGGCAAGGGTGGGACAAGGAGGAAGAAGGCGTGGGTAAAAATGAGGAAGGCTTATCCCTTTGTAGAGGCGACGAAAGCGGTGCGCCTCCCCACTTGCCCGTTGGGAATCGCTTACTTCCCAAGCGCCACGATCGATGGCATGATGGGATTACCCATACCTGTATTGATGAGAATCCCATGATAAGGGGACACGATCTCTGCTTTGACAAGACGTTTCAAGGAAACCGCCTCGCAACATGCGCTATGGTTGGTTGCAGGAAAGCGGTTCAAATAATGACCCGACCATAATGACACGTCGCGTTGTCTAAAAAAGTTGTCAGCAGATTGCGTTTGTGAAATATCATTCTCTCTATGGTGGCATGTGAAGACCATTTTGTGGATCCGAACACGATTCAAGTGTTTGATAATTACTTTGGAGTATTCAGAGAAGGAACCCGCCTTGCAATGCCAAAAACAAGACTGCGCGCTGGACTCATCGTCATTGAAGCCTGGTTCAGGGGCTACTGAGGGAGTCCTGGATTAGGGGGTATCCGGACAGCCGGACTGTATATATCGTCCGGAGTATTGAAGCGTGAAGATACAAGACTCAAGACTTCGGCCCGTGTCTAGATGGGACTCTCCTTTGCGTGGAAGACAAGCTTGGCGATCCGGATATTGTGTTTCCTTCCTTGTAATCGACTCCATGTAAACCCTAGCCATCTCCAGTGTCTATATAAACCAGAGAGGTTGGTCCTTAGAAGGCCGATCACAATTACAATCATACCATCATAGGCTAGCTCTTAGGGTTTAGCCTCTACAATCTCGTGGTAGATCTACTCTTGTACTACCCATACCTTCAATATTAGTCAAGCAGGAAGTAGGGTTTTACCTCCGTCAAGAGGGCCCGAACCTGGGTAAACATCTGTGTCCCTTGCTTCCTGTTACCATCAGCCTTGACGCATAGATCGGGACCCCCTACCCGAGATCCGCCGGTTTTGACACCGACAATGATTGCAACAGCTGTTTATTTTTGGTGTTTGCATCAAATTGCATGTTTATAGTTTATTCTGTAGTTCATAAACAAAAGTTTGTCCTTCTCAATTTAAGTTTTCAGTTGTACAACCAAGTTCCTTCTTCATGCCATGTAAATTAAACAATACAGAGCAAGTGATCTTATTTTGCCAATCTGAAATGGGATAAATTGACAGCACACTAACCATTGATACTTATGAGTTCTTGATCTGTAATCCAGTGGTGTCGTGAAGCTGCCAAATCCTTCACAATGTCATTTCCTGCCATGTCTTGACCTGAACAATACCATATTGTGTTAATGCTATTTTAAATTGTGTCACTTTATTCGTCAGTAAGAAATGTGATGAATTGTCAGCACTGATACTTATATGTGCAAAACCTGTCATCTGTCTGCTTGTTTATCTTTCAGAGTGAGGAGGATATAAGTGTCAAACAAGTGCAGTCTCATTAGCTTGCTTAGCTGCTTGCGCTGCAGCTCTTGAGCAGGGCTAACCTTTCTTGAACTCTATTGAAGTGTTTTCAGTTTTGTATATTATTTTGTCGGCATGTTCAATTGCACTGGTGGCGATCTTTGATGCCCAGTGTATGTAATCTGTTGTCTGCTTCTGCTTTATTATCATAGTGGCGAACTTTGATGCCCAGTGGATGTAATATGCCATAATTTCTTTATTGTATAGTCTAGGCTTTTTTCTTATTCACGATGCTGCAGTTATTTTACTGTATATATATCATATCTTTGCAGTAAACCGGCCAAACCGTAAATTACGGTACATAATCGGCCTGTCATGCAAATCACTATGTATGATCCGCATCATGGGCCCCGTCATCTTGGTCCATTAACAGGCCTAAATGTAAACTGGACCACTAGTAGATTCGGGCCTTTAATAGGCCGAGTAAACTGCCGCCCTATTTTCCGAAGAAAACTCAATGGGTTTTTAGGAGGCTGAAAAGTAGGTTGGGCATGAAACGTGCCGAACAGCTCACGGGCCGGCAGCAGGCCAAAATAGACACCGGCCCATGATTGTGCCAATCAAATCATGGGCTTATAACAGGCCAAAATTGTTTCGGTCCTTGTTTGGCCCAATCGGATTATCGGCTGTGAGCAGGCCGGATGCAAACGGGGTCGTAGTTAGGCCCAACTATATGACGGGCTTTTAACAGGCTGAAATATATGTAGGGCCGAAATGTTAAACGCGCCTTTAGTAGGCCGAATTACTAAATGGCCCTTTATTAAGTGGGCCCAAAAGCATAGTGTCCAGTTGACTGGCCGAATCTGATATGGGCCATAATTTAGCCCAAAGCCTCTCAAAGGGCCGGACTTGATCTGGGTCGTAATTTGGCCCAGAATGTGGTAGGCTTTTAACGGGTCGGATCTCATATGGGCCTTTATTAGGCCCAAAATGTGGCAAGCTGTTAATGGACCGGATCAAATATGGGCCGGCATTTGGCCCAAAACATGGCAGCCTGTTAATGGGCCGACCTACTAGTGTCATGAAAATCTTTTGGGCGTTCAGCTGGGCCGGGCCATTATGGTCGGCGGAATCTCGTGGGCCTTTAGCTGGGCTGGCCCATTATGGTCCGCAAAGTTTTGGGGGCCTTTAGCTGGGCCGGCCCATTATGGCCCACAAAATCTTGCGGGACTTTAGCTGGGCCGGCCCATTATGGCCCGCAAAAACTTGTGGGCCTTTAGCTGGGCCGGCCCATTATCGCCCGCAAAATCTCATGGGCATTTTGCAGGGCCGGCCCATTATGGAACGCAAAATCTTGTGGGCCTTTAGTTGGGTCAGCCCATTTAAACTTTATGGGCCACTTTTGGGCCGGTCCACATGTCAACATTTCATAAGCGCATCTCGCCCATTGGATGAGTGACACCTATGCCAATGGGGAGCTGACACGTGTTTCCTCCAGCCAATGATGATTTTACACGTGGAAAATCCCCATTGGTCCGGGCTGTTAACGGGTTATCGGATCCAAAACCGGACCCGATAGCTTAACGGCGTTTCGTTATGGTGGATGCCACATGTCGGTCACCCTTGACGAAAGCACTTCTGTGACGCGCGATTTATCATCATGGAAGTGGACACTTCCATGATGATAATTTTGGTAATGTCATGGAACACTTCTACGACAGCACAGGTATGACTATCTTGATTCTGTCATAAAATCGTCATGGATGTACATACATGACAAAAAACGCGACCTACTATGACAAACACGTATCATCACGGAAGTGTATTTTTTTTTTGGAGTGTAAAGTTGACACTCTTCCAAACCCGCTTTCATCAATATAATCATCACA
This sequence comes from Triticum dicoccoides, assembly GCF_002162155.2. NCBI lineage: Eukaryota > Viridiplantae > Streptophyta > Magnoliopsida > Poales > Poaceae > Triticum > Triticum dicoccoides. The sequence goes on along the minus strand of NC_041391.1, from coordinate 407,787,999 downwards.
AATAGGAGGCATGCTATCATCAAAATAAATTTGCTCATCAAAACTTGGGGGACTAAAAATATCATCTTCATAAAACATAGCATCCCCAAGCTTGTGGATTTGCATATCATTAGTGTCATGGATATTAAAGGAACTCATACTAACAACATTGCAATCATGCTCATCATTCAAAGATTTAGTGCCAAACATTTTAATGCATTTTTCTTCTAACACTTTGGCACAATTATCGGAATCCTTATTTTCACGAAAGACATTAAAAAGATGAAGCATATATGGCAACCTCAATTCCATTTTATTGTAGTTTTCTTTTATAAACTAAACTAGTGATAAAACAAGAAACTAAAAGTTTCAATTGTAAGATCTAAAGATATACCTTCAAGCACTAACCTCCCCGGCAACGGTGCCAGAAAAGAGCTTGATGTCTACTATGCAACTTTCTTCTTGTAGACGTTGTTGGGCCTCCAAGTCCAGAGGTTTGTAGGATAGTAGCAAATTTCCCTCAAGTGGATGACCTAAGGTTTATCAATTCGTCGGAGGCATAGGATGAAGATGGTCTCTCTCAAACAACCCTGCAACCAAATAACAAAGAGCCTCTTGTGTCCCCAACACACCCAATACAATGGTAAATTGTATAGGTGCACTAATTTGGTGAAGAGATGGTGATACAAGTGCAATATGGATGGTAGATATAGGTTTTTGTAATCTGAAATTATAAACACAGCAAGGTAGCAGGTCGTAAAAGTGAGTGAAAATAGTGTTGCAACACTTCGAAACAAGGCCTAGGGTTCATACTTTCACTAGTGCAAGTTATCTCAACAATAATAACATAGTTAGATCATATAACAATCCCTCAACATGCAACAAAGAGTCACACCAGAGTCAATAATAGCGGAGAACAAACGAAGATATTATTGTAGGGTACGAAACCACCTCAAAGTTATTCTTTCAGATCAATCCATTGGGCTATTCCTATAAGTGTCACAAACATCCCTAGAGTTCGTAGTAAAATAACACCTTAAGACACACATCAACCAAAACCCTAATGTCACCTAGATACTCCAATGTCACCTCAGGTGTCCGCGGGTTTGATTATATGACATACATCACACAATCTCAGATTCATCTATTCAACCAACACAAGAACTTCAAAGAGTGCCCCAAAGTTTCTACCGAAGAGTCAAGACGAAAATGTGTGTCAACCTCTATGCATAGATTCCCAAGGTCATGGAACCCGCAAGTTGATCACCAAAACATACATCAAGTGAATCAATAGAATACCCCATTGTCACCACGGGTATCCCGTGCAAGACATACATCAAGTGTTCTCAAATCCGTGAAGACTCAATCCGATAAGTTAACTTCAAAGGGAAAACTCAATCCATTACAAGAAGGTAGAGGGGGAGAAACACCATAAGATCCAACTATAATAGCAAAGCTCGTGGTACATCAAGATCGTGCCATATCAAAAACACGAGAGAGAGAGAGAGAGAGAGATCAAACACATAGCTACTGGTACATACCCTCAGCCCCGAGGTTGAACTACTCCCTTCTCGTCATGGAGAGTGCCAGGATGATGAAGATGGCCATCGGTAATGGATCCCCTCCGGCAGGGTGCCGGAACAGGGCCCCAATTGGTTTTTGGTGGCTACAGAGGCTTGCGGCAGTGGAACTCCCAATCTAGGTTTCTTTCTGGAAGTTTGGGGATTTATAGGGGTTGGCATCGGTCTCGCATCAGTGGGACCCATGGAGAGTCCACGAGGCAGGGGTGCAGCCTCACCCTCGTGGGGCCCACATGACTCCCCTCCGGTAGCTTTTCGTTCCAGTATTTTTTATATTTTCCAAAAAAATTCCATTGATTTTCAGCGCATTCCGAGAACTTTTATTTCTGCACAAAAACAACACCACGGTAGTTCTGCTGAAAACAGCGTCAGTCCCGGTTAGTTTTAATCAAATCATACCAAAATCATGTAAAAATATTGTAAACATGGCATGAATACATCAAAAATTATAGATACGTTGGAGGCGTATCATAGTGCTATGTCATGTATAGAGGGAAGGTTCCGGGGGTGTACAACGAGTGGACTGAGTGTCAGGCGCAAGTGAATGGGGTCTCGAGCGCCAGCCATAAAGGCTTCAAATGCAGACAAGAAACAGAAGCTAGTTACTTAAGGTTCACGATAGTGCGAGAGAGGACTCGTAACCGCCACCTCATGTACTACATAGTTTCGCTCCCATTTATAGTGATAGCACTTCTCATGTATATCATTGTTTAGATGGATGACAATGTAGTTGCAAGTATTCGAGACTTGTATCACTGTTTTCGAAATGATGACGAGAGACCACTTTCTGTTGGATGATGATTATGATGATGACGACCTTGTATCGCTATGTATATGCTATGATTACATTTGTATGTGTACGATATGCTAGAGATTATTGTATAAAGCCCAAAACAAAATTCAGCAGCACAAAATGGGGAGCAGAAAAAAAATCGAAAACTAATAACAGTAGCGCGGGGTATGGCATTAGCAGCAGTAGCGCTCTTTGCACAAGGGTGCTGCAGCTATTATTAGCAGCGCGTGTTTTAGACAAACGCTGATGCTATCCCTTGTTAGCAGTAGCGCTGGTCAGGCCGCGCTACTGATAAGCATTAGTTGTAGCGCCGTATCAGCAGCGCGGCCACCCGCGCTACTGATAAGCATATAACCCGCGCTACTGCTAGGCTTTTCCCTAGTAGCGATTATCTAAACTTGCAGGAACATAAAGTCAACCTTTGCATAAATGCTATAGAAGGCTATATAAATATGAGTGACAAAGTGTCTTTTCCTCAAAGATATCGTCTGCATCATCTATATTGCAGGAAAATCACCTCGGAATAATATCCACTCCGAGCAATACATTCCTACTCAATCTTGCTCTGATTTTATTGAATGCCTAACTTGCAGGGAAACTACATCTCATGTGGATTCAAATTGTGTTCGGAGAAAACCTTCATGACATATCCTTGTCATAAATCTCTCAACGCTTATTTTGCGTCTAACCCTTGTCGAAGTTGTTTGTGATAGGAACTACCTCAGACGCCATCGAGTGCATTGAAAGAACTCAACTATATGATCTACTGTCAATGACACTCATACGAAGAGAAATATCTTTTTTCCCAAACCAAAGCATATCTTAAGGGGGAGAATATTTTATCTTCGTAATTATCTCTCATCTCTCATTGTTCTTCGCATTACATTTCATTCCTTATCTATCATTTGATGTGATCTGTTTTTTCAACAATAGTCCAAAAAGGGGGAGATTGCTGGTGCAATATCTGCCTACCTTGTGTTTTGGAGATTGTTGACATAAAAAACTATGGAATAATTTGTTTGCAAGTACAACAGAGAGAAAACATCCATACACAACCAAAGAATATGTTGTCTTCGGTGCTGTGTTCGAGGAACTTCACCGAAGTACATCTGCATTGCAGAGAAGAATGAGCTATATTTGTTGAAGTGATAGAGTCGAGAAGATTAATGAGAAGAAATCGACCCCTCGAAGGTTTACTGTTCAAGTGAAGCTTTTGATTCAGTATTGTCGTCCAAAGAAATTGACTGCAGCGATGGAAGTCGAAGACTAAGTGAAGACGTAACATTCATTTAATTGTTCTTCTTTCTTTCATTTGAGTCATAAGACCTTCGTACTACTAAGTAGGTGAAAGATGCGAGAGAAATATCTTTGTGCTCTGAGCAAATACTCGTTAGCAAGAGACTGTGTTCTTCTTCACTGCGAGAGATTTGTCACAGACCGAGGAGTTAGCATTTCTTGCTCCGCAAGAAATGTTACCATTGTGCTCAAGTCCGACCTTTGGAATCGTGTTGTTCGGCCAATGGCTGAGCCCGATGTTTTGTCATTTCCCATCGGGGAAGGCTGTGGCTACAAATAGCCACCCCGCTCCAACGTTGTCTGTTGGCTGCTCTGCTTGAGATTTCTGAGAAGATTGATTTGAGCAACCCTTCTCCGAGTGATTTGAGTTTAAGATCCACTGGGAGAAAACAAAGAGCCCAAACTTAGACAGTGGTTTAGCATCACAGCAGTTCTGAGTGATAGTTCTTGTATCTTTTACTCTTGAGAGTTTCACACTCTATAGACGGATAGGTTTGGCTTCGAATGATGAATAGTTGGTGTCTTCACTGAGCCTGATCTTCAGCAACCAAGAGGGGTTGTGGTTTGCGAAGGTCGACTGAAGGTTTGGAGATCGTCGACAAGGATCTACCACAATTGAAATCAACCTAAGTCTAATCAGCTATGCATTGAAGCAGAATAGGGTGAAGAGATTTTATATTCTGTATTAAGTCACAGCCCCTCCAACCAGACGTAGCCCTTTGGCAAAAGGGTGAACTGGTCTACAAAATCCTTTGTCGCCCTCGAGCATCTCTGGTTACATATTCTCCACTGCATTTCTTTCAGTAGTTATTCTTCATGCTCTGTGTTGATAGGTTACCTGATCATTTTTTGTTCTGTGGCTTTCTTCCTGTGTATCTGTGCTCATCACTATCTTTATCTTCATGTGCATTCCATCATTACCATCATGTACCTTTGTCTTACTTGTGAGACCTTTCTGTTGCATTTACTCAGGTTCAACTATGTTGTGTCTCATTCTGTTACATCTATTTGCTTGTTGCATTACCCTCAGTGTAGTTAAACATGTGATCTATCAAGCTCATACTATTGTAAATGCTTTCCTCAATGAATATGAATCTGACGAAGAAAACTGATTCAGTACTTTTCTCTCAATACATTATTCCACTGCTGTGAATTGGGTTAAGTTTCAAAGCTTTCAAAAGAAAATTTGAATCTCCCATTCACCCCCCCCCCCTGTAATCGACAAACTCCTGGTCCTAACAGGACCACCACCAATCACCGCCGCTGCGCATGAAGCAGGCTGCACCGACCGGATCAGATCTGGCCGGGGACCATACCCACCATGTCGCCGCCTTAGTTGAGGTCGGATCTGATCTGAGCCGCCGCCGCCGCCTCTCCATGGGGCCCCCGCCCCGGATCCATGGATCACAGTTGCTACAGCCGTGCCAATTAGCTAGAAAAGGGCATCGCCGCCGCCTTCCCCGGAGACATCCGGATTTCGCCGGAGGGCACCTCGGGCGGCGGCGAGGCGAGGAAGGCGCGGCTGGGAAGGAAGATGCGTCGGCGTGAAGGTGACAGCGGAGGAGAGATCCGGCGTTGGGTGGCGGCGGCGCCGGTGGTGCTAGATCAAGTTGCGAGTCGCCTGTCCTCTTGTCACGGGCTGAGTAAGGCTAGAATGTCATGAAGTTTGTATAGATAAAAAATTGTTTTTGTTAGTGGAACTATATTTTTCTAAAGGACGCGACTAACTACCGGTCAACTGGACGCTAAGCATCAGATCCGCATGATCGTACACCCGTGTCCCTCCCACGCGACCCACTTCGCCAGAACCACCCATGATGACCCACCCTTCTTTCGCGAGGCCCAACACGTGCAGCGCATGAGGCCCAAGACAAAAAAGACTGCCCCTCTGGCCCACCTTCCCCCGCACGTGACTTACCACCCCAAAACCTAGTTTCTTACCTCCATCGCAAGAAATAGCCACCTGGCCCGATCTGTTCGCCTCTATACTCGATGCACCTCCATCGCCGATGACCTGCGCCCCAGATCTGATCCACCAAAAAATCCCACGAAAAACACTACCAAACATAAGGATTTGAGAGAGGGGCCTGGTTTACCACATCAACATCACAAGGGTTACCACATGCTACTGGAACAAATACCCAGTTCATCTGAATTTTTTCATAAACAGGCAAAAAATCAATGAGGTAAGTGATTCAACCTCTATACACATGCCGCATTTACATTTCATACCAACAAAATCAAGGCAAAAAATACATGGGAAAAGAACAACAAGAACTAAAGAACAAAGCCAAAAAGATGCAGAAAAAGGTAGCCCTTTTACTGCATGTGTCGTGGATTTGTCACGGCAGATGTCCTTGTGAAAGGACTTAGTCATGGAGCCATCGCTATGGGTTAACTTGAAGGGGTTAAAGCGGACACAAAGACACGAGGGTTTATACTAGTTCGGCCCCTTCGATGAAGGTAAAATCCTACGTCTAGTTGTGATGGAATTAATGTGGCTTCGATGGCTAGGGAGCAAACAAGCTTCGCCTAGGCTCGAGTTGTTGTTGTCTCTCTTTGAACCGCCGCTAGGTCGTCCCCTTATATACACGGGTGACGCCCGTCGGTCCACAGAGTCCCACACCGGTTCATACTCGTATCCCGGTTGGTCTCTCTCTATTCCTAACTTACAATACAAGTTTACATACCAAGCCAGTTTAGGGCTACAGGTTCTAAACCGACTACAGGCCTTGGGCCTTCATCTGCTTAATCACCTTTACACTACTAATGAAGTTAATCCGGCCCGAGTAGGCCGGTTCACGCCCAGTGGTAATATCCCCAACATTAGGCCCCAGATTGATTTGAACTGGTTCATGTCAATCCTTCACAAGAATCTTTGTCTTCAACATCTTCTGGTAATTGGTAAACCGCCATGTCATCATCATCTCTGGTTGCTGTAAACCGGCATGACGTCATCATGAAGTTAATATTTATAACGCCTTCTGCGATACCCAAGGCAGCAACTCCACATCCGGATCTTGTGGCTCCTGGATTCGCACGCCTGACACACGTCCTTTGCCTTATAAATAGGACCGAAGGGTCATTTCCTTTTCTCCCCTTCGTCTCTTTCTCTTCATCTTCCTTGCGTCGCCAGCCTTAGAGCTCCGCCGCCGCCGTTGACCTCTGCACCGTCTTGGGCCACTGCATCAACCTGAACGCACCAGAGCACTGCGGTAGCCTTCCGCGTCTTCTTCAACTCAGGTAAGTCTTCTGTTCTTCTTAACATAGATCTACTCTAGGGTTTCATGTTCTTGCCATGTTCATCACTTGTTCATACTCGCACCTAGATTCCTGAACATATCTATGAAACCTTGCTCTGACCAGCAGTAGCTTCTTAGTATCCGCCTATAGTTTCACGCTCAAGTCCATAGATCTCATGTACATACCTGCCCATTGATTCACTTCCGTTCTTCTTTAATCTCCTGAATATTTTCTGTTTTTCTGAACTTGCTTCAGATCCATTTCTGCAATAAGACCTTGTGAAACCTGTTTCTGCATACTTAGCCATCTGCAACCTCAATTGCTTTCAATGTTTAGATCAGGCGGTTTAAATTAATATAGAAATAGTTAATAAACCGGTAGATACCATTAGTCCCCTTGTTGAACCGCCAGACTTCTGTAGCCATATGACGCCACTGCATAAAAATCCGGTTTAACATTGTTCATACCAGCGCATTCTTGAACCGGAATCACTTATTTCTTGTAGATCTCATCATGGCCAAACAAGTATATGAGTGCAACTGGGTTCCTTCTCGCGTCACAGAAACTCAGCTGGACGATTTAGTTTCGATCGGCGCTTTAGACAGCAAAGAGACTATCCACTGGAGGGTTCCTGGCAATGAATGTCCTCCCACACCTCAAGAGGGAGAGGTTGTGATCTTTGCGGATCACTTAGCCCGGGGCTTCAAACCGCCCGGCTCTAAATTTTACCGGGATGTGTTAGCCAATTTTCAACTCCGCCCGCAAGATATTGGCCCCAATTCTGTTACCAACTTATGTCACTTCCAAGTGCTTTGTGAGGTATACCTTCAAGAGAAACCCACAGTTGAATTGTTCAGAGACTGCTTCCACTTAAACTGCCGCACAGAATTCACTGATGGTCCCAATACCGAATTGGGCGGTATGGCAATTCAGAAAAGGAAAGAAATCACTTATCCTCATGCCAAACTGCACAGTCACCCCAAGGAGTGGAATGCAACATGGTTTTACTGCAAAGATACTTCCCCTGATGATGAAAATCCCTTGCCTGGCTTTCGTCCGGAGCGGCTCAGCAATACACACCCCATCCCACAAAGGTTAAGTGCCAAGGAGAGGAGTAAATATGCTCCGCAATTATCCAAGCTCCGAGCCTTCATGGCCAACGGTTTAACAGGAGTAGATCTCGCACGCTGTTGGATATCATGGAGCATACTGCCTCTCAGCCAGCGCTCCGGTTTGATGTGCAAGTATACTGGTAGCGTTGATGACCCACTCCGACACATCAACATCCAGCTCTCCGATGATGAAGTCACAGAGGCTGTGAAGAAAATGCTGAACGAACCGGAGCATCTCTGTGCTCAAACCGGCCTGCCCCCTTTCTGTGCTACCAACAAACCGCCAGCTATAAGATTTTGATTGTACTTTTTATTGAACCTGTTATTGCTATCTCTGTCTGACATCAATTGCTGCTTACCCAGGGTGACAATCCGTTTTGGAGCAAGAAGCTTCCACAAGACAAACCGGAGAAAGCAGATCGGCCAATCCGGCCAAAGACCAAGGTCGTCAAGAAGCCAGCCAAAAAGAGGAAAACCACTGCTTCATCTGATCCGGCTGTTGATGATGATGTGGGTAACTCGGACCCTGAGGTAAAACTCGATTCACTAGGCTTACTTTTTACACGCCTTATTGATGATGATACTTGTCAGGACGACGCTGAAGCCAGTAATGCTGATGTCGCTGAGGTAATTATTCTTTCTTCCGATTCGGATCCTTTGCCTTTGCCAAAATTTCGCCAGGCAAACCGGAAAGTTAAATTTTCTCATCCCCTTGCTTATTTGGATCCCAAATTTCTTATGAAGACTCAGCAACATGAAGCTCGCCGCACAACCCGGCACAGCGACCAGGTAGTTACCTCCGCCGGTTTACCGAACAGTCCAGTTCGAAAACGCCGCTCCGAGGTCTCCGACCTTTTTATTAATTTACCTCCTAAAGCGGGTTTCATCCGTCAACCTCTTAATCCGTCCGACTCCGATTATCAGGTTACTTCCCATTCTTCCTCTGGTGAATCGTCGGCCACTCAGCTGCCACCACTGAAAACGGTTCTTGGGTAAGCTAGACTGAATATATGCTTCCGGTATACCATGTTATAACTTATGTTGTTCCTTGACTCTTTGTTCCTCTTCCAGGGCTAAACCTAAACCAAGCAAGAAAGCCCGCCTGAATAAAGCGGCCGAGGAAGACACTGCCCCTGAACAGGATAAAACACCGGATCTTGAAGCGTTCGTTTCTGAAGATATTCCCAATGATCCTCCTTTGCAAGATGATGCCATTATTGATAAAAGGCCTATCGATACCTCAGTCCCTGCTGATCAGCCTGCCAGCTCCGTCCGGATTGATAGATCCTGCAGCCCTTCAAAGCCTGCCGATACACCGACCGCGCCAACGCAAACCGGCGAGTCCAAGGATGATGATGTTGTAATTATCGGCGTAGGTCACTCTGAACCAGGGAATCCTGTCGCTTTAGCTAAGCATACTGTCAAAGAAGATTTCTCTGCCATGAATAAAGGCAAATGGGATGTTGATCTGGAAACATATGCTGCTCTGAGTGCCCGAGATCTTCATTCTAGTTATTTGAACCGGTTATACACTAGTCGTGACTATGAAGCTGGCATGGTAAAGATGATGAGAGATAAATTTGAGGTAACTTCCTTATGCTTCTTCTTTCTTTAATTACTGCCGCTGTATTAATCCTCCTAGCCCCCACGTGCCGGTTTGTAATCTCCTTCAAACCGGGACTTGAATATAGTCCTCAATACTTTGAACTCCATCAATGTAGCCCCCAAGGGCCGGTTCAACTTAGTATAGTTAAACCGGGACTCCCATAAAGATTCTAACATCAGAACATAATTGAGCAAATAGCCATTAGCCCCCAAGTGCCAAGTTGAATACCTGTATTGAACTTAGGACTTTGCGATTTAATAACAGATGAAAATTGAAGGTGCATTAGCCCCCAAGTATCAAGCATATAACTTGTTATGTGGTTGGTACTTCAAATTCTTGTAACGTTTGTTGAAAGCCAAGCACTGTCTTTATGCAGGCTAAAGTGCAGATCAAAGAAGACCGGATTACTGATCTGCAGGAAATTTTAAAAACCCAGCAAGCTGAAACCGACAAGGCAAGGGAAGAATTAACCAGCGCTTTGAGTATCACAGAACAGCTGAAGGAGGGCTTCGAGAAGGAGCGGACTGATTGGGCCACTAAGAAGGCCGATTTAATAAAAAGAGCTGAAAACGCTGAAGCTGCTCTTAAACCGGTGGTAGATGAGCTGACCGCCGTAAAGCGGCAAGTACATTCCATGACCGCTGCTATCTTTGGTAAGTCCCTTTTGATTCCGTGAACAACTCTGGCCTGCTTATAATAAACTCGGTTTGTGATCTTTCTTGTATTGTTACAGGTACACGCATTGGTCACTTAGGGTCAGATGTTCGAAAGAAATTGAAGGTTGCCTACACTTTAATTGAACAGCTGTATACCGGAGCGCAACGGATCATCACCACTGCATCGCATAACAATCTGGCACCTTCCTTAATCCAAGACACTCTTAATAGGTAGTCAATGCTTCCTGCTCGGATTGAAGAACTAAAGAAATCTGCTGCTCAAACCGGAGCCATTAATGCCTTGATCCGGGCAAAAGCTTGGGTGCCGGATTTCGATCCTGTTGAAGCAGCTCAAGGCTATCCCAGCTTGAAGGAAGATGGCTCCGAGTTTAATGAAGATGATTTGAGGGTGATAAACCGTGCAGTACGCCCTCTGGCTTGTCAATTGGCTGAAGAGGCAGACTTGTCGCATTATCAAGCTCAGTACAATGATTAGAACAAACGAGTGCATGCACCAACTCTTGAAGCGGAAAATCTAATTCCTCCAATCCATAAGCATACTTACGCTCCTGATATTGAACCGTCTTCTCTGATCCATGAAGAGGTTGTCTTTCAAGCTTTAATGGGAATCGACTGGTCCACTGTTGATTTCCAGCCAATGGATAGAGATGAGGAAGCTGAAGCAGCACAAGACGACCCACAACCATCAGACCGGTTTGATGAGCAATCTTGAACCGGAAGCCGGTTTACATAACTGCTTTATTATGATCCGCTGGAACAACAATGATCTTATTTGGGCACCGCGTTGCCTTGTAATAGGATAGTCAATACTGCTGTCTCGAAATATGCCTTCGTGCATAAGTACTGATGCTTTTGCTTGAAATCCTTAATTATATTTCCTGCAATCAGAAAAATCTTGAACTGCCATCGCTGGGCATGAAGTTGGCTTAGCCAGGCTTGAAATGGAGTATTTATAAACCGTTACCATCAAAGGGGAGAAAACAACTCCTTTGTAAATCGTGTTGGGTCATTATGAGCCCCCTGCTACTTCATGACGTTAACAGGAAAGTTAAACCGGGCATACTTCTCCGGAATACAAATGAACCGATTTCTGTCAGCTGAACCGGTAAAAAAGTGTTGTTGGTTCAAAGGAAACACAACAAAAAATTGAAGAATAGTCATAAAAGAAATATGGAAGCAAAGGCAATGATAAAAACCGTTTGCAAAAACATGCTTTACTGAGCTGATCAGATGGTGTTACCATGGTCGGACAGGACCAAGCCCCCAATAGGAGTGACAATGGTTCAAGTCAGCCAGGTCCCCAAATGAAACCGTGGCAATTATGCCGATCAAGAGGCGTGGCAATGGTTCGGGTTCGACCAAGCCCCCAAGTGATTTTGTGGCCTTAGGTCGATCAAGAGGCGTGACTGCTTCAGACTTGACCATGTCCCCAAGTGATCTGGTGGCTTTCGCCTATCAAAAGGTGTCGCGTTGGTTCGGACACGACCAAGGCCCCAAGTGATATCACAAAGCTATTTGAAAAGCAAATTTCAAGGGGTAAACCGGAGGCCGTTTTAAAACAGAACCACTCCATGTAACCACGCATGATATGAAAGGACAGAGACCCCGCATTAACTGAGGCTCCGGTTTTATTATATCAATGATAATATATACACTGCCATAATATGCACATAGATAGAGCCGATGGCTCAAGTGTAGTAAGGCCGAAGATGAGCTATATTCCACGGCCTGTTGGTCTCCTCCTCTGATGTGCGTGAGTCTTTATGCTCTCGAATATCAATCAGATAGGACGACCCGTTGTGCAGATTCTTGCTGACCACGAAAGGTCCCTCCCAAGGTGGGGATAACTTGTGCATATCCGTCTGATCTTGGATGAGCCGAAGCACCAAATCTCCTTCTTGAAAAGTTCTGGTTCTAACCCGGCGACTGTGATAGCGACGAAGATCTTGTTAATAAATCACCGAGCGGGCAGCCGCTATGTCATGCTCCTCATCTAATAGGTCCAAAGCATCTTGCCGTGCTGTCTCATTGTCCGCTTCAACATAAGCCGCCACACGAGGCGAATCGTGCCGGATATCACTAGGGAGAACTGCCTCCGCTCCGTAGACCATAAAAAACGGTGTGTATCATGTAGATCGGTTCGGCGTAGTGTTGATACTCCATAGTACAGATGGTAGCTCTTCAACCCAACATCCCGGTGTTCTTTGCAAGGGAACCATAAGTCGGGGTTTGATGCCTCGCAAGATCTCTTGATTAGCTCGTTCTGCCTGCCCATTGGACTGGGGGTGAGCCACTGATGATATGTCAAGCCTGATGTGCTCACGTTCACAGAATTCCTTCATAGCACCCTTGGATAGATTGGTACCATTGTCAGTAATGATACTATGTGGAAAGCCAAACCGGAAAATCACCTTTTTAATGAACTGCACCGTTGTAGCTGCATCACACTTGCTGACAGGCTCCACTTCAACCCACTTGGTAAACTTGTCAACTGCCACCAAAAGGTGGGTTTTCTTATCCTTGGATCTTTTAAAAGGTCCGACCATATCCAGCCCCCATGTTGCAAATGGCCAAGTAATTGGAATCATCCTCAATTCTTGAGCCGGCACATGAGCACGCCTTGAAAATTTCTGACAGCCATCACACCGTTTAACCAAGTCCTCCGCATCAGCATGAGCTGTCAACTAGTAAAACCCGTGACGAAACGCCTTAGCCACCAGAGACTTTGAACCGGCGTGGTGACCACAATCCCCTTCATGGATTTCGCGCAAAATTTCACAACCTTCCTCAGGAGAAACGCAACGTTGAAACGCCCCTGATACACTGCAATGATGCAATTCGCCATTGATAATCGTCATAGATTTGGACCACCGGACTATCTGCCTGGCTAAAGTCTCATCCTCTAGCAACTCTCCCCGGTTCATGTACGCAAGATAAGGAACTGTCCAATCCGGTATAACATGCAGGGCTGCCACCAATTGAGCCTCCGGATCAGGAATAGCCAAATCCGCTTCACCTAGGAGCTTGACTGACGGATTGTGCAATACATCAAGAAAGACATTAGGCGGTACCGGTTTACGCTGAGAGCCCAACCGGCTTAAAGCGTCCGCCGCTTCATTTTTTCGACGATCCACGTGATCCACCTGATAACCCTTGAAGTGACCTGCAAAAATATCCACCTCACGACGATATGCAGCCATGAGCGGATCTTTAGAATCCCAAGTGCCAGACACCTGTTGAGCTACAAGGTCCGAGTCACCGAAGCACTTCACCCGACTTAGATTCATCTCTTTAGCCATCCGGAGACCATGGAGCAAGGCTTCATACTCAGCTGCATTATTAGTACAAGGGAACATTAAGCGGAGAACATAACAAAACTTATCACCTCGTGGGGAAGTTAACACGACTCCAGCCCCCGAGCCTTCCAATTGCCTGGATCCGTCAAAATGAATAGTCCAATATGTGTGATCCGGCTTCTCCTCTGGTGCTTGCAACTCAGTCCAATCATTGATGAAATCAACAAGTGCCTGAGACTTCACCGCCATCCGGGGTACGTATTTCAATCCGTGCGGCCCGAGTTCTATAGCCCACTTGGCAATCCGACCGGTCGCCTCCCGGTTCTGTATGATATCACCCAAGGGAGCTGAACTGACCATTGTGATAGGGTGCCCTTGGAAATACTGCTTCAACTTCCGGCTTGCCATGAAAACTCCATATACCAGCTTCTGCCAATGCGGATACCTTTGCCTGGATTCAATAAGCACCTCGCTGATATAGTAAACCGGCCGCTGAACCGGATACTCCTTGCCTGCCTCCTTGCGTTCTACCACAATGGCCACGCTAACTGCACGAGCATTGGCCGCTACATATAACAGCAACGGCTCCTTGTCGACCGGAGCTGCAAGAACGGGCGGATTGGCTAATTGCCGCTTCAAGTCCTCCAACGCTTCATCAGCAGCTGGACTCCAGATGAATTGATATGTCTTTCTCAACATCTGGTATAAAGGGATGGCCTTCTCTCCGAGGCGGCTGATAAACCGGCTTAGTGCGGCGATTCGACCCGCCAACCGCTGAAGATCGTTGATACACTTCGGTTTAGCCAGGGAGGTGATGGCCGTAATCTTCTCCGGATTAGCCTCAATTCCTCTGTTGGACACAAGAAAGCCCAGTAACTTGCCTGCCGGAACACCAAAGACACATTTGGTAGGGTTAAGCATCATCTTATAAACCCGCAAGTTGTCAAAGGTTTCCTTCAAATCATCAACCAGTGTCTCCTTTTGCATTGACTTGACTACAATATCATCCACATAGGCGTGCACATTGCGGCCGATCTGTTTATGCAGGCAATTCTGTACACACCGTTGATAAGTGGCTTGGGCTCTCTTGAGCCCAAAAGGCATAGATACATAGCAGAAGGCTCCAAAGGGAGTAATAAACGATGTCTTCTCCTGGTCCTTAACCGCCATTTTGATCTGATGATACCCAGAATACGCATCCAAAAAACTCAAACGCTCACAACCCGCCGTGGCATCAATAATCTGGTCAATGCGGGGGAGGGCAAAAGGATCCACTGGACAAGCCTTGTTAAGATCTGTATAATCCACACACATACGCCAAGTGCCATTTTTCTTAAGAACCAGCACCGGATTAGCAAGCCACTCTGGATGGAACACTTCAACGATAAAGCCAGCTGCTAAGAGCCTGGCCACCTCCTCCCCAATAGTTTTGCGCCTCTCTTCGTTGAACCGGCGAAGAAATTGCTTTACTAGTTTATACTTGGGATCAACATTAAAAGTGTGCTCAGCGAGTTCCCTCGGTACACCTGGCATGTCAGAAGGCTTCCATGCAAAAATGTCCCGGTTCTCACGGATGAACTCGATGAGCGCGCTTTACTATTTAGGGTCCAAGTTGGCACTGACAGTGAACTTCTTGGACGAATCGCCGGGTACAAAGTCAATAAGCTTGGTCTCAGCCGCTGATTTGAACTTCAGATCTGAATCATGCTCCGTAGTTGGCTTCTTCAAAGGGGTCATGTCCGCCGGATCGACATTGTCCCTATAATACTTTAACTCCTCCGTGGCACAAACCGACTCTGCGTAAGCCGCATCACCTTCCTCACATTCCAAAGCAACCTTGCGGCTCCCATGAACCGTTATTGTCCCTTTGTGACCCGGCATCTTGAGCTGCAAATAGATATAACAAGGCCGTGCCATGAACTTGGCATAAGCCGGCCGCCCGAACAAGGCGTGATACGGGCTTCGGATCTTCACCACCTCAAAGGTTAGTGTCTCGGATCAGGAATCATGCTCGTCCCCAAAAGCCACCTCCAGGGCTATCTTACCAACA
The DNA here is from genome assembly GCF_002162155.2 of Triticum dicoccoides. Classification (NCBI taxonomy): domain Eukaryota; kingdom Viridiplantae; phylum Streptophyta; class Magnoliopsida; order Poales; family Poaceae; genus Triticum; species Triticum dicoccoides. The sequence continues at coordinate 407,772,367 of NC_041391.1, read as the reverse complement.
GGATATGCTGATTTGCCAGGCACCACACCACGGAACACCGTATTAGACGGTCTGAGATCCTTGTCTGTTAGCCCCATGCGGCGGAATGTCTCATAGTAAAGGATGTTAATACTCCTCCCTCCATCCATGAGTACCTTGGTGAATTTATAACCTCCCACCTGAGGGTCTACCACTAATGCCAACTGGCCCGGATTGTCAACCCGGGGGGGTGATCCTCCCTGCTCCACATGATAGGCTGCTCTGACCAGCGTAAATAACGCGGTACGGTCGGTTCAACAGAGTTTACTGCTCTCTTATGAAGTTTCCGGTCGCGCTTATCCCAGCTAGTTGTGAAAACGTGATACTGCCCATTGTTCAACTGTTTTGGCTGGCTCTGATAACCCGATCGCTGCTGCTGCTGCTGTTGGTTGTAACCCCCTTGACCGTTCTGATTATCCTGGTCATTATTACCGCCCTGATTGAAACCTGAACCGGAAGCTCCATCGTGACCCGGCCCATGGAAACCGGATCCTGAGCCACCACCTGATCCACGGTCATACCGGAAGGCATTAGAGTTTTTAAATTCCTGCATAATGAAACAATTCTTCCAAAGGTGGTTAGCCGGCGCCTCCTTCGTCCCGTGTTTTGGGCAAGGCTGATTCAGCAAATAGTTTAAGCGATCCGGGTTAGGATTTGGAGCCCCATTACGATTCGCCGCTTTACCTCTGCGCCGCTGACCCTTGTCCTACGCATTAGTGTTAGCTACAAAGTCCAGGCTGCCATCCGCCTTACGTTTGCCTCCGTTTCCATGGCCCGCCGGTTTGTATTGATGCCCCTTAGAGCTGCTATTCTTCTTTCCCTTCCCTGGTTCGTCATTGTCGGTATCAGGATCCTTGGTACTATCAGAATCAGCATACTTCACTAAAGTGGCCATGAGGTTCCCATGTCATTACAGAACCTCTTCATACGCCCTAGCTTTTGCTTTAGAGGCTTAAACCAGCAATTGCCCTCCAGGGTTAAGATCGTAGAGTCAGCATTGATCCTATCAGACGAGTGTAAGACTTCAGAAACGCGGCGTACCCAATGGGTTGTTGACTCTCCATCCTCCTGAACACAAGCCGCCAAGTCTACTATGGATTTAGGCTGCTTACATGTATCTTTGAAATTCTGGATAAACCGGGTCCGCAGTTGGGCCCATGAACTGATAGAATTAGGTGGCAGGCCCTTCAACCAAGTACGGGATGTGCCTTCAAGCATCATGGTGAAGTACTTTGCACACGCGGTCTCATCCACATCCAGCATCTCCATTGCCATCTCGTAACTCTCTACCCACGCTTCTGGAGATAAATCAGCGGTGTAATTCGGCACCTTGCGCGGGCCCTTGAAGTCCTTGGGCAGGCGTACATTGCATAAAGCGGGGACTAAACAGGGTACTCCCAAGCTAGATGCAACCCCTGGCCCAACAGAGGTGGTTGGACGAACCGGTGTACGCTGATCCGCCTCGTTTTGTGCTGCTAACTCGGCCTCCCTTCGTGCCCGGGTCCGGTCCACTACATCCTGAGCATCGTGAACACCACCGGCCGGTTTATTGCCACGGGACGCTTCATGGCCCCGCGCATTGCTTGATATGGCCGGTTCATCCAGGCACCTACTATAGCTCCGGCTTGGACGGGGTGTTGAATGAATTCGATCGCGGCTGTATGAATATGCCTCCTGTTGAATCAAAGCGGTCCGGAGAAGCTCCTTAACCTGGCGCGTCTCTATTGCTTGCGGAGAGTCTCCTTCGACCGGGATAGCTTCTAATCGCGCAGCAGCTGCGACAAGATTGTCCATAGGATTAGAATAATGACCCGGAGGTGTCTGGACCGGCGGAGGAATCACAATGTTCTGGCGAGGAGGTTCCATCAGGCGGGGTTGGACCGTCACTCCTGGCCCTGGTGCCTCGATCCGGTTTACCTCCAGGTGCCCCGGCGGATTACTGGTTCCCGCTCCCGGAGTGTGAAAGAGATTTCGAGGGTCGAACCCTAACGGTAGGCGTGATCTGTGCTTCCGCCTCAAGACTTCCTGTGATGCGTTCTGGTCGAGCATAAGTTTATAGGTCTGGGCGTCCAAAGCGGCCCGCTCTGTGGCCATCCTGTCCTTTTCTGCTGCCAAGTCGGCTTTGGCTTGTGTGATCTGCTCTCTCACTTTTGCAATTTCTGCATCATGGGCCTCCTGATCCGCTGGATAGGCCTCTGCCATGAGTACGGCTAGTGCATCAAACAGGTTAGATAGAACTTGAACTGGTGGGCGCACAAGGCCTCCTGCCACTGCTGCCGCTGCCGCTGCTGATCCGGAGAGCATTGCTGCTGCGGTCGAAGAATAATCCGCCGCTTGTGTACCGGCCATGAATATTCCAACCCGGTTGATCTGCTCAGGGGGGTCCGGAATGCTGTCGCCATCTGTCACACACTAGCTAGTCATGCATTAGAGTGTTGCTTCATGTTTACTCTTTCATCAGAAACTTGAAATGGGGATCTGTGAAACCCTCAGAATCTTTTTGAAAATGGCCCAAATAAAAATTTCTCCAAAAGGGTCCAAGAAAATGCTCATGTTGCTCTCTGAAAATATTGGACAGAGATAAAAATCAAACCAATATTTTTAAGAGCTCATAGGTATTTATTTTGGGCTATTGGAATTAATGCATAAATATTTGTATTGGAAATATATTAATTATATATATTAATATATGTCCAAATATTATGCCATTTATAAAGGAACTCTGGAATAATATATCTAGCTCCTGCAAAAATTGGAATAAGTTAAATAAATGATTTAATATATTATTTAAATCAAAACAAATGTCAGAAATTAGAAAACAGAAAAATAAATAAAGGGAGAAACTTACCTGGGCTCCTCCCTGTGCAGCCCAGCCAGCTGGCCGGCCCAGCCAGCAGGCGGCCCAGCCCGCCTCCCTCCTCTGTCGTCTTCGTCCTCGACAGAGGGAGGGGAGTGTGGCCGGCGCGCGCGCGTGCCACCGCGCCATGCCACCTCTCTCCCTGCCTGCCTGCCCTCCCCTCCTCGCTCGATGCCCCGGACGACGCCACGCCTCTCCCCCTGCTCTCTCTCACTCTCCCTCAGTTCCTCCCTCCTCTCCCGTGCTGCTCTCCCTCTCTCTCTCACGGCCGAACACCACCGTCGCCGCCGTTCGCCATAGCAGTCGTCTCCGGCCACCCCTCGCTCCCCCGACTAGCTCAGGAGCTCCACCGCGACCCCCTCTTCCTCCCCACTGCTCCACGGGTCTCCGGAAGCCCTGCATCGCCGCCACGTCGCCGTTCCCCTCCTCGGCCACCGGAGATCGTCGCCGTCGAATCGGGAGCTACCGGTCGTCCCCGAGCCCGCTAACCATCCCTGCAGCTCCGCGGTGAGCCACTGATTCGATTCCCCCTTGCCCCGTCGTCTCTAGCCTTCTGCAGCTGCCGCCCCCCCTTGAGCTCCGAAGCTCGACGCCGCCGGCGATGTCGCCATCGTGGCCACGGTCGCCGTAGCGCCCAACCGAGCACACCCACGCACTCACCGCACCGCGTAGAAGCCGTAGGCGCCAACCCCGCATCCCCGCAGCCGTTGTAGCCTCGACCCCGAGCTCAACCGAGCTCCGGCAGCCGCCACGATCGTCGCTGTCGACGGTACCGGCCACCCCAGGCTCGGCCACCACCACCGTTCGACGCGCGGGAGCAAGAGCTCTCCAACGAGCCCAAGCACGGCCTCGCCCGTGCCCTGTAGCGCGATTCCGCATCGCGCCGCCGTCTCGGGCCTCGCCGGCGTCATGTCGCGGGTGGGTTTGACCCATTTTGACCACGGCAGGACCCCCCTGAGTCCCTGACAGGTGGGCCCAGCCCTGTAGCTAATTAGGATTAGCGCTAACCACTGTTAGTTAACCCCCTGACACTGACCAGTGGGCCCCAGCGCCACTAATCCCTAATTAGGATTAATTTAATCCTGTTAAACCCCCCCTGTCACTGACGTGTGGACCCCACACGTCAGGTTTGACCCCAGCCAGACGCAGTTGACCACTGACGTCATGCTGACGTCATGCTGGCGCAATATTTATATTTCTGGATTTAATTTAAATCAGGAAATTCCAGAATATTATTTAAACTTCAAAAATTCATAACTTTTATTCTGTAACTCCAAATTGGACAAATTATATATGAAAAATGATCAGAAAAATCCAATCTATCCATCTGTACTATTTTCATGCATGATCAAACAAGTTAAATTGATGTTTTAAGCAGAACAAGGAAAAGCACTTTAAAAGGCCATGTTTGAGTTTGAAATTTGAATCTTTGATTCAAATTTGTTCAAACCCTTCTGGTTTTAGTTGCATTAGCCCAACACATTCATATTGCCATGTTTCATGCATGCATCATATTTTTGCACATTGTTTGGTGATGGTTGTGTATCGATGTCCTTTGCGACAGGTTCTGCCTCCGAGGAGTACCGTGATTACCCTAACGAAGAACCGTATCAGTGCATCGAACCATCAGGCAAGCAACCAACCATTTGATCATATCGATACAATCCCATGTTCTCGCTCCTGCTCTCTTTTACTGCATTAAGACAACGCGTTTCAACTGCTGTGTGCTATGTTAGTTGAACCCATTTCCTCTGCATGACCTGTCATTGCCACAGTAACTAGATGAAACCCACTAGCATGTGTAGGAGTTGATTGAGCCATATGTATGTGTTGTTCCTACCTTGCTATGCCTGCTATGCTTAGAGTCGTGTCAGGTCTGGTTCATCTGGGTGATGGGCTAGAGTGAAATGATTATGTCGGTAATGAGAGTGGTGTGGTGAACACGATTTGGTAAAGGTATCGATGAGAGGCCATGTAGGAGTACATGGTGGGTTGTTTCATTGAAGCCGACCTTAAGCACTGAGATCTGTATGTGTGATTTAAGAATCAGGTACTACCATGCATTGGGCCCGAAACCAATGGACCCTCTCGGCTTCTTATTCACCCTAGTTCTCCGTCCAGGAGTTGCAAGTAGTTTCTGGTGTTTGTAGCCTACTGGAGGCCGTGGACAGCGCTGACCGTAGGGGTGGGCTGTGATGCGGTAGGTACGTGGCCGGGTGTACCGAATACCCGTTAGGTATCTCGGGAACCCTGTTCACATCGTTCGGGGCCGTATGGGAAACCTCGGCCGGACTCCCTGCGGATGGAACCTGAATAGGCGATAAACCTGGACTGGAGGCTTAGGTGATTAGGTAGGTCGTGGCCGACACCCACGTTGGGCTTCCGCTTGGAGGTTGCCGAGTACATGTCGTGTAAACGACGGTAAGTGGTGAGAGCGTGTATGAAGAAGTACACCCCTGCAGGGTTAACATCATCTATTCGAATAGCAGCGTCCGCGGTAAAGGACTACTTGGTTGCCTATACAGTTCATAGACAAGTAAATGGAAACTACTAAAAGCCTCAAGATAAGTGTGAGTGCCGAGGATGGCTCTTCCGTAGGAAGACGGAGGTGGATCCTCGGTAGTGTATTGAAGTGGTGAGTAGTGGACTCGTGTGCGCAAAACCATTTCAAGTTGGAGTATCGTAGGATAGTCTAGCCAAGAGTCAAAGCTGGCTTGCTGCAATAACTCCACCAACCCTTCTTGATAATATGCATGTATGTAGGATCTGATGTAAGTCTTGCTGAGTACCTTTGTACTCATGTTGCTATAATCTACATTTTTACAGAAGACGCTGTAACCCCTTCTGATGGGTTCTATGTAGACGTTGACATCAACGAGTAGGCTAAAGACCCAGGTGGTGACCCTGAGCTTGTGAAGGACCATGTAGTATAGCTAGGCTTTCCAAGCCTCCTTTATTTTTACTAGTTGTCTGTACTCAGACAAGTTACTTCCGCTGCTGGTTTGTATGACTGTATGACTTGAATGTTGGGTCGTGTGACCCGTACCTTTGTGTATGTTATGTATGGCTCCCTGAGCCTTAAATAAAGTACTTGTGTCGTAGAGTCATGTTGTGATGCTTCGTTGTATTTGCACATATTGAGCATATTGTGTGTATGATTGAAATGCTTGGTATGTGTGGGATCTGACTATCTAGTTGTTTATCTTTAGTAGCCTCTCTTACCGGGAAATGTCTCCTAGTGTTACCGCTGAGCCATGGTAGCTTGCTACTGCTCTGGAACACTTAGGCTGGCCGGCATGTGTCCTTCTTCGTTCCTGTGTCTGTCCCTTCGGGGAAATGTCATGCTTTGAGTACCGGAGTCCTGTTAGCCCGCTACAGCCCGGTTTACCGGAGTCCTGCTAGCCCAGTGCTACAGCCCGGACCCACTTGCTGATGACCGACATGTTCGAAGCTGGGTCATGGATGCCTGTCCCTGTAAGTCTGTGCCACTTTGGGTTTACGACTAGTCATGTCAGCCCGGGCTCTTTATCATATGGATGCTAGCGACACTATCATATACGTGAGCCAAAAGGCGCAAACGGTCCCGGGCAAAGGTAAGGCGACACCCGTGGGGATACCGTGCGTGAGGCCGCAAAGTGATATGAGGTGTTACCAGCTAGATCGATGTGACATCGAGTCGGGGTCCTGACAGCGTTGGCATCAGAGCCGGACTGCCTGTAGGTTCTCCAAGCCAAACTGGTCGATGTTGAGTCTAGAAATTCTTTAGTTATATGTAGGGGAATTGTTTGTGGGTTGGAACGTAAGGCTCTTTTTACTCCTTTATCTTATGACATTCTGATCTGAGTCAGTCCATTCTTCCACCGGGGGTTAAGGAATTAGGACCTATTCTCTCTATCAGGATCACGTGTTACTAATTAGTAGTACCTTATAAGTTTGATGGATACAAGCCTAGTTCAGTTCTACTACCACATTATGTTGTTAGAATGGATTCAGAACTTTGATATGATGATGTTGAGTGCGTACGAAATCCTTTGTCAAATGTCTCAAAATCCTTCTTGAGCATTTACAGCTGTTATGCTGCCGAAATTTTGCTAGAAATTCTAATGCCTTTGCATTATGATTGTGCTTTCAGATGGCCACTCGCGACCTCAATCAAGTGGTTCGCCTGACTCGATGCCTAGATGTACCCGGCCATACTGCCAAGTTGGTCAGGGTAATGACTGAGGCTGGATACCGCTGGTATCCCGAGTACACGGTCGAAGAGCAATTCCGAGACTTTAATCAAAGCCAGTATCTCTGCACTGTCAGGATATTTCCATCTTATCCTGGATCCACCGAGCCTCTTCACTGCTCCTATGGACTCGGGGTTACTATTGAGATGGCTGTGCAGGACGCTGCCTACTCTATGATGACCATTATGCGAGTCAGATCTGGTCTATTTCGGGACTCTGATTTCCGGTATATGCCAGGATCACTTCCGGGAGCACAAGGGTATCTCCAAGCTATCTATGCTGACCCCACTCAGGAGGATTCACGGACTCGCACCACTGCTGAGATGCTCGAGGATAAGGACCGTGAAAATCGGGCCTTAAGGTTAGAGCTCTTCAATACCCGTGCTGACCACTGGGCCACTTTGACTCGGTTCGCACCGGCGGTGCAAGCTGGATATTCAGATATGCGCGACCTCTATCCTATGAGATCTGCTCTGCCAGACGTGATGGTTTGGCGTGATGTAGGAGGCATCACCCCACCTCGCGGTCCCCGCAGGCCACCGTCTGTTGGTCCAAGGCCTCATCCTAGCCCCTATGGTCCACAGGCTCCGCGAGATCGTCTGTTTCCGGATGATCATGTTGATCTTCCAGGCTATGGAGGTGACTTCTGCGAGGACTACTACGGATCGGTCTGAGTTAGTGGTAGTATCACTAGTTCGCACTAGCTGTGTCGTCTATCGTCCCGCGTGACTCGTGGGATATGACCTAGTTTGTACTCTTTCCGGAGGTGTAGAAAAATAATGTATAGGAGCTTGGAATGCCTCCGATGAGATGTAATCCTCTTTTCACCGTAATAGTACTTTGTTTGGTCTTGTACTAAACCCTGTATGGTGTGTATGACGATGGAATAAAGAAGCAGTTTCTGTATCTACCATGTCATACGGATGATCATCTTGCATTTCGAGTTATTCCTTACATTTTTATCCTATGTCGGAATTTTATCATTCTGACTAAATCATTGTCTTGTTTACCTAGGATGGTCAACACGCGCGCTAACCCTGCTTCTCAAGAGCAGGCCGAAGGCAGTGAAGGCAGGAATGAAAATCTGCCTCATCCTCCTTCCCTAGCCGAGGTTATGATGGAAGCTGAGAGAAACAAGCGGGAGACCAACCGTTTGCTGGAGCGTATTGAACAGAATACAGCACACCATCAGAGGATTAACGTGGTGTCACTCAGTGATTTTATCAAATTACATCCACCCACGTTCCACCACTCCGTCGAGCCTCTCGACGCTGATGACTGGCTTCGCAGTATCTCTCACAAACTGCGTTCCGCGCTGGTAGCGGAGGCTGACAAGGTCACCTTTGCTGCATATCATCTTGAAGGCCCCGCCAGTCTATGGTGGGAGAATTATGGAGCTATGCGCCCAGCGGGCCATGTCACTACTTGGGCTGAGTTCAGTGAGGCTTTCCGTGAACATCACATTCCGGAGGGTCTCATGGACCGTAAACGTGAAGAATTTTGCAGTTTCACCCAAGGCCGACTTTCTGTGGATGCCTACAGCAGGGAGTTTGGTAATCTCGCACGATATGCAACCGAGGAAGTTTCTACTGACGCCAAGAAGCAAGCAAGGTTCCATAAGGGCCTTAGTCCTGAGCTTCGCCGTGACCTCCGTCTGCATGAGTGCACATCCTTCCAGAAACTTGTCAACAAAGCCATCAGTGCTGAAACTGGTCAGACTGACTATGACGCAACACGCAAGCATGGCCGTGATATGGGTTCCTCATCCGGTGCTGGTCCTCAGAAGCACCGCGTGTGGGTACCCAACACCGCCCTGCCACCCAGGTCACACCGAGGCCATCCTTCCAGGCGCCTCGCCCCGTTCAACAGTCTGCACCGGCCAAGCCCTATGGGGGTCCAACCAACAATGCTCCTCCACGTACCAGTTCCGTGACTTGTTTCGAGTGTGGGGAATCTGGTCACTATATGCATGAGTGTCCCCAGACCAACCCCAATCAATCTACTAAAGCTGTTGGCCGTGGCAGGCCGACAGGGAAAGTGTTCCACGCCAAGCCGGTCACCGCTTCACGTGGCCATGTCAACTGTATCTCTGCCGAAGAAGCTCAAGAGGATCCCAACGTCGTTCTCGGTACGCTTCTTGTTAATTGCCACCCGGCATCTGTTCTTTTCGATACAGGAGCCTCTCATTCCTTTATATCCGAAAATTATGCTCGTTTGCATAACGTTGCATTCTGTGACATGCCATCCACTATGGAAATTTCTACTCCTGGTTCTAGATGGCAGACCTCTAGGGTAAGTTATGGAAATGAAATCCAAGTCGACAGACTTGTTTTCCTCGCGTCTTTGATAGCCCTTAAATCTTCAGATATTAATATCATTTTGGGTATGGACTGGATGTCGGCTCATCAAGCCAAAATTGATTGCTTCTCTAGGACTGTTCAACTCACCCATCCTTCGGGGAAGATAGTCAATGTCCTAACCCGAATAGCCAAGCGACAATTATATTCTCTTAACGCCAGCCCTTTGCCAGATCTTGAGGACGTTCCGGTAGTCCGTGACTTCCCGGATGTCTTCCCAGAAGAATTGCCAGGTGTTCCACCTGACAGGGATGTTGAGTTCGTAATAGACCTCATTCCAGGAACCGTTCCGATTGCTAGAAGACCTTATAAGATGGCACCCCTAGAACTAGCCGAGCTTAAGAAACAACTCGATGAGTCCTTGAAAAAGGGTTTCATCCGACCTAGCTCATCTCCGTGGGCTTGCCCCGTCCTATTCGTCAAGAAGAAGGATGGTACGGACCGGATGGTTGTAGATTACCGACCTGTCAATTTGGTCACAATCAAGAACAAATATCCGCTTCCCAGGATCAACGACCTCTACGATCAGCTCGCTGGATCCTCAGTCTTCTCCAAAATGGATTTGAGGTTGGGCTACCATCAAATCAAAATCAGAAACGGGGACATTCCTAAAACGGCCTTTGTTACTCGTTATGGCCAATACGAGTACACCATCATATCCTTCGGTTTAACCAACGCTCCAGCCACCTTTTCTCGGTTAATGAACTCAATCTTCATGGAGTATTTGGATAAATTCGTCGTGGTTTACCTCGATGATATACTCATCTACTCCAAGAACGAGGAAGAACATGCCGAACATCTAAGGCTAGTGTTGAAGAAACTTCGAGAGCATCGCCTTTATGCCAAATTTTCTAAATGTGAATTCTGGTTATCAGAAGTGACCTATCTGGGTCATGTAATATCTGGTAAAGGTATTGCTGTTAACCCTGAGCGAGTTCAAGCCGTCCTTAATTGGACTCCACCCGAATCGGTCAAGCAAGTTCGGACTTTCCGGGCTTAGCGAGCTATTGCCGTCGCTTTGTCGAGAACTTCTCCAAGGTTGCTAAACCTCTAACCGAACTCCTCAAGAAAGATAAGAAGTTCGAGTGGACTCCACAATGTGAGCACAGCTTTCAGGAACTGAAAAGTCGCCTGACTTCTGCTCCCGTACTGGTACCGCCAGACTTCTCCAAAGACTTTGTTATCTACTGCGACGCCTCGCGACAAGGACTAGGTTGCATCCTTATGCAAGATCGACATGTAATTGCCTACGCTTCACGGCAATTGCACCCACATGAGGAGAATTATCCTACTCATGATCTAGAGCTTGCAGTCGTAGTCTATGCACTTAAGACCTGGCGACATTACCTCCTCGGTAATCGTTGCGAAATATTCACTGATCACCAAAGCCTGAAGTACATTTTCACCCAACCAGATCTGAATCTCAGGCAAAGACGTTGGGTTGAATTGATCACAGATTTCGATTTAGGAATAACCTACACCCCAGGGAAAGCCAACGTCATGGCTGATGCGCTAAGTCGTAAATCTTATTGTAACAATCTGATGTTACAACAAAGTCAACCGCTTCTCCATGAGGAATTTCGGAAGCTTAACCTTCACATTGTTCCTCAAGGTTTTCTTTCCACCTTGGTGGCAAAACCTACCCTTACGGATCAGATTATCAAAGCACAGAAGGTAGATCCGGGAATCTCCCGCATCAAGAGAAACATTCAGAAAGGAATTGCGAATTGCTTCTCCATTAATGATCAAGGGGTCGTATACTTCGGGAATCGGCTAGTGGTTCCCAAAGTGCGAAACCTGAGGCGTTTGATCCTTAAGGAAGCTCATGAATCTCCTCTCACCATTCATCCCGGTAGTACTAAGATGTATCAGGACCTATGCCAGAGGTTCTGGTGGACTAGGATGAAGAGAGAAATTGCTCAGTATATTGCTAATTGCGACGTCTGTCGTCGCGTAAAAGCAGAGCATCAACGGCCTGCTGGCACCCTTCAACCCTTAGCTATTCCTGAATGGAAATGGGATAAAATTGGTATGGATTTCATTACCGGTTTTCCCAGGACCAAGAGAGGGAATAATGCTATCTTCGTCGTGGTCGATCGTCTTTCCAAAGTAGCCCATTTCTTACCTGTTCGTGAGAGTATAACCGCTAGCCAGCTGGCAGACTTATACATCTCCCGAATAGTGTCTCTCCATGGTGTTCCTTTGGAAATTAACTCGGATCGAGGAAGTCTTTTCACCTCTCGATTTTGGGAAAGTTTCCAAAATGCTATGGGAACCCGTCTCTCCTTTAGCACCGCTTTCCACCCTCAGTCAAGTGGTCAAGTGGAACGCGTCAACCAGATTCTAGAAGACATGCTTCGAGCCTCTGTTATCTCATTCGGAATGGACTGGGAGAAGTGCCTTCCATTTGCCGAATTCGCTTACAACAACAGCTATCAATCTAGCTTGGGTAAAGCCCCTTTTGAAGTTCTCTATGGACGACGGTGTCGAACACCCCTGAACTGGTCAGAGACCGGGGAAAGACAATTCTTTGGTCCGGACATGATTCAGGAAGCAGAAGAACAAGTTCGCATCGTTCGTGAAAAGTTGAAAACAGCCCAATCTCGTCAAAAGAGTCAATATGACCGAAAACATAAGGCTATGACTTTCGAGGTTGACGAGAAGGCTTATCTTCGGGTCACCCCTCTGAAGGGAACCCATCGTTTCGGTATCAAAGGCAAATTGGCTCCTCGTTACATTGGACCTTTTCGCATTCTTGCCAAGCGAGGAGAAGTTGCCTACCAGTTGGAACTACCTCCGCACCTCTCCAGAGTCCACGATGTCTTCCATGTTTCTCAACTCAGGCGTTGTTTCTCAACTCAGGCGTTGCTTCTCGGATCCTATCGGATCTCCAAGATAATCTTACATATCGAGAGTACCCCATTCGTGTCCTCGATCAGACCGAGCGTACCACTCGACGTCAGAACATCAAGTTCCTCAAAGTTCAGTGGTCGCACCATTCTGAGGATGAAGCAACTTGGGAAAGGGAGGATCGTCTTCGACTCGAGTATCCCGCCTTCTTCCCGGAGGAAACCAAATCTCGGGACGAGATTCTTTTGAGTGGGGGTGAGTTGTCACACCCTAGCTAGTCATGCATTAGAGTGTTGCTTCATGTTTACTCTTTCATCAGAAACTTGAAATGGGGATCTGTGAAACCCTCAGAATCTTTTTGAAAATGGCCCAAATAAAAATTTCTCCAAAAGGGTCCAAGAAAATGCTCATGTTGCTCTCTGAAAATATTGGACAGAGATAAAAATCAAACCAATATTTTTAAGAGCTCATAGGTATTTATTTTGGGCTATTGGAATTAATGCATAAATATTTGTATTGGAAATATATTAATATATATATTAATATATGTCCAAATATTATGCCATTTATAAAGGAACTCTGGAATGATATATCTAGCTCCTGCAAAAATTGGCATAAGTTAAATAAATGATTTAATATATTATTTAAATCAAAACAAATGTCAGAAATTAGAAAACAGAAAAATAAATAAAGGGAGAAACTTACCTGGGCTCCTCCCTGTGCAGCCCAGCTAGCTGGCCGGCCCAGCCAGCAGGCGGCCCAGCCCGCCTCCCTCCTCTGTCGTCTTCGTCCTCGACAGAGGGAGGGGAGTGTGGCCGGCGCGCGCGCGCGCCACCGCGCCACGCCACCTCTCTCCCTGCCTGCCTGCCCTCCCCTCCTCGCTCGATGCCCCGGACGACGCCACGCCTCTCCCCCTGCTCTCTCTCACTCTCCCTCAGTTCCTCCCTCCTCTCCCGTGCTGCTCTCCCTCTCTCTCTCACGGCCGAACACCACCGTCGCCGCCGTTCGCCATAGCAGTCGTCTCCGGCCACCCCTCGCTCCCCCGACTAGCTCAGGAGCTCCACCGCGACCCCCTCTTCCTCCCCACCGCTCCACGGGTCTCCGGAAGCCCTGCATCGCCGCCACGTTGCCGTTCCCCTCCTCGGCCACCGGAGATCGTCGCCGTCGAATCGGGAGCTACCGGTCGTCCCCGAGCCCGCTAACCATCCCTGCAGCTCCGCGGTGAGCCACTGATTCGATTCCCCCTTGCCCCGTCGTCTCTAGCCTTCTGCAGCTGCCGCCCCCCCTTGAGCTCCGAAGCCCGACGCCGCCGGCGATGTCGCCGTCGTGGCCACGGTCGCCGTAGCGCCCAACCGAGCACACCCACGCACTCACCGCACCGCGTAGAAGCCGTAGGCGCCAACCCCGCATCCCCGCAGCCGTTGTAGCCTCGACCCCGAGCTCAACCGAGCTCCGGCAGCCGCCACGATCGTCGCCGTCGACGGTACCGGCCACCCCAGGCTCGGCCACCACCACTGTTCGACGCGCGGGAGCAAGAGCTCTCCAACGAGCCCAAGCACGGCCTCGCCCGTGCCCTGTAGCGCGATTCCGCATCGCGCCGCCGTCTCGGGCCTCGCCGGCGTCATGTCGCCGGTGGGTTTGACCCATTTTGACCACGGCAGGACCCCCCTGAGTCCCTGACAGGTGGGCCCAGCCCTGTAGCTAATTAGGATTAGCGCTAACCACTGTTAGTTAACCCCCTGACACTGACCAGTGGGCCCCAGCGCCACTAATCCCTAATTAGGATTAATTTAATCCTGTTAAACCCCCCCTGTCACTGATGTGTGGACCCCACACGTCAGGTTTGACCCCAGCCAGCCGCAGTTGACCACTGACGTCATGCTGACGTCATGCTGGCGCAATATTTATATTTCTAGATTTAATTTAAGTCAGGAAATTCCAAAATATTATTTAAACTTCAAAAATTCGTAACTTTTATTCTGTAACTCCAAATTGGACAAATTATATATGAAAAATGATCAGAAAAATCCAATCTATCCATCTGTACTATTTTCATGCATGATCAAACAAGTTAAATTGATGTTTTAAGCAGAACAAGGAAAAGCACTTTAAAAGGCCATGTTTGAGTTTGAAATTTGAATCTTTGATTCAAATTTGTTCAAACCCTTCTGGTTTTAGTTGCATTAGCCCAACACATTCATATTGCCATGTTTCATGCATGCATCATATTGTTGCACATTGTTTGGTGATGGTTGTGTATCGATGTCCTTTGCGACAGTTTCTGCCTCCGAGGAGTACCGTGATTACCCTAACGAAGAACCGTATCAGTGCATCGAACCATCAGGCAAGCAACCAACCATTTGATCATATCGATACAATCCCATGTTCTCGCTCCTGCTCTCTTTTACTGCATTAAGACAACGCGTTTCAACTGCTGTGTGCTATGGTAGTTGAACCCATTTCCTCTGCATGACCTGTCATTGCCACAGTAACTAGATGAAACCCACTAGCATGTGTAGGAGTTGATTGAGCCATATGTATGTGTTGTTCCTACCTTGCTATGCCTGCTATGCTTAGAGTCGTGTCAGGTCTGGTTCATCTGGGTGATGGGCTAGAGTGAAATGATTATGTCGGTAATGAGAGTGGTGTGGTGAACACGATTTGGTAAAGGTATCGATGAGAGGCCATGTAGGAGTACATGGTGGGTTGTTTCATTGAAGCCGACCTTAAGCACTGAGATCTGTATGTGTGATTTAAGAATCAGGTACTACCATGCATTGGGCCCGAAACCAATGGACCCTCTCGGCTTCTTATTCACCCTAGTTCTCCGTCCAGGAGTTGCAAGTAGTTTCTGGTGTTTGTAGCCTACTGGAGGCCGTGGACAGCGCTGACCGTAGGGGTGGGCTGTGATGCGGTAGGTACATGGCCGGGTGTACCGAATACCCGTTAGGTATCTCGGGAACCCTGTTCACATCGTTCGGGGCCGTATGGGAAACCTCGGCCGGACTCCCTGCGGATGGAACCTGAATAGGCGGTAAACCTGGATTGGAGGCTTAGGTGATTAGGTAGGTCGTGGCCGACACCCACGTTGGGCTTCCGCTTGAAGGTTGCCGAGTACATGTCGTGTAAACGACGGTAAGTGGTGAGAGCGTGTATGAAGAAGTACACCCCTGCAGGGTTAACATGATCTATTCGAATAGCCGCATCCGCGGTAAAGGACTACTTGGTTGCCTATACAGTTCATAGACAAGTAAATGGAAACTACTAAAAGCCTCAAGATAAATGTGAGTGCCGAGGATGGCTCTTCCGTAGGAAGACGGAGGTGGATCCTCGGTAGTGTATTGAAGTGGTGAGTAGTGGACTCGTGTGCGCAAAACCATTTCAAGTTGGAGTATCGTAGGATAGTCTAGCCAAGAGTCAAAGTTGGCTTGCTGCAATAACTCCACCAACCCTTCTTGATAATATGCATGTATGTAGGATCTGATGTAAGGCTTGCTGAGTACCTTTGTACTCATGTTGCTATAATCTACATTTTTACAGAAGACGCTGTAACCCCTTCTGATGGGTTCTATGTAGACGTTGACATCAACGAGTAGGCTAAAGACCCAGGTGGTGACCCTGAGCTTGTGAAGGACCATGTAGTATAGCTAGGCTTTCCAAGCCTCCTTTATTTTTACTAGTTGTCTGTACTCAGACAAGTTACTTCCGCTGCTGGTTTGTATGACTGTATGACTTGAATGTTGGGTCGTGTGACCCGTACCTTTGTGTATGTTATGTATGGCTCCCTGAGCCTTAAATAAAGTACTTGTGTCGTAGAGTCATGTTGTGATGCTTCGTTGTATTTGCACATATTGAGCATATTGTGTGTATGATTGAAATGCTTGGTATGTGTGGGATCTGACTATCTAGTTGTTTATCTTTAGTAGCCTCTCTTACCGGGAAATGTCTCCTAGTGTTACCGCTGAGCCATGGTAGCTTGCTACTGCTCTGGAACACTTAGGCTGGCCGGCATGTGTCCTTCTTCGTTCCTGTGTCTGTCCCTTCGGGGAAATGTCACGCTTTGAGTACCGGAGTCCTGTTAGCCCGCTACAGCCCGGTTTACTGGAGTCCTGCTAGCCCAGTGCTACAGCCCGGACCCACTTGCTGATGACCGACACGTTCGAAGCTGGGTCATGGATGCCTGTCCCTGTAAGTCTGTGCCACTTTGGGTTTACGACTAGTCATGTCAGCCCGGGCTCTTTATCATATGGATGCTAGCGACACTTTCATATACGCGAGCCAAAAAGCGCAAACGGTCCCGGGAAAAGGTAAGACGACACCCGTGGGGATACCGTGCGTGAGGCCGCAAAGTGATATGAGGTGTTACCAGCTAGATCGATGTGACATCGAGTCGGGGTCCTGACAGCGTTGGTAGCTTTAGTTGCATTAGCCCAACACACTCATATTGCCATGTTTCATGCATGCATCATATTGTTGCACATTGTTTGGTGATGCCTGTGTATCGTTATCCTTTACGACAGGATCTGTCCCCGAGGAGTACCGTGACTACCCTAACGAAGAACCGTATCCGTGCATCGAACCATCAGGCAAGCAACCAACCATTTGATCATATCGATACAATCCCATGTTCTCGCTCCTGCTCTCTTTTACTGCATTAAGACAACGCGATTCAAACTGCTGTGTGCTACGGTAGTTGAACCCATTTCCTCTGCATGACCTGTCATTGCCACAGTAACTAGATGAAACCCACTGGCATGTGTAGGAGTTGATTGAGCCATATGTATGTGTTGTTCCTACCTTGCTATGCCTGCTATGCTTAGAGTCGTGTCAGGTCTGGTTCATCTGGGTGATGGGCTAGAGTGAAATGATTATGTCGGTAATGAGAGTGGTGTGGTGAACACGATTTGGTAAAGGTATCGATGAGAGGCCATGTAGGAGTACATGGTGGGTTGTTTCATTGAAGCCGACCTTAAGCACTGAGATCTGTATGTGTGATTTAAGATACAGCTACTACCATGCATTGGGCCCTGAAATACGACCCCGCTCGACTTCTTATTCACCCTAGCTCTCTGTCCAGGAGTTGCAAGTAGTTTCTGGTGTTTGTAGCCTACTGGAGGCCGTGGACAGCGCTGACCGTAGGGGTGGGCTGTGATGCGGTAGGTACGTGGCACGGTGTACCGAATACCCGTTAGGTATCTCGGGAACCCTGTTCACATCGTTCGGGGCCGTATGGGAAACCTCGGCCGGACTCCCTGCGGATGGAACCTGAATAGGCGATAAACCTGGACTAGAGGCTTAAGTGTTTAGGTAGGTCGTGGTCTACACCCACGTCGGCTTTCGCTTGAAGTCTGCCGAGCACATGTCGTGTGCAGACACTAAGTGGTGGAAACATGTATGAAGAAGTACACCCCTGCAGGGTTATCATAATCTATTCGAATAGCCGCGTCCGCGGTAAAGGACTACTGGGTTGCCTATACAGTTCATAGACAAGTAAATGGAAACTACTAAAAGCCTCAAGATAAGTGTGAGTGCCGAGGATGGCTCTTCCGTAGGAAGACGGAGGTGGATCCTCGGTAGTGTATTGAAGTGGTGAGTAGTGGACTCGTGTGCGCAAAACCATTTCAAGTTGAAGGATCGTAGGATAGCCTAGCCAAGAGTCAAAGCTGGCTTGCTGCAATAACTCCACCAACCCTTCTTGATAATATGCATGTATGTAGGATCTGATGTAAGTCTTGCTGAGTACCTTTGTACTCATGTTGCTATAATCTACATTTTTACAGAAGACGCTGCAACCCCTTCTGATGGGTTCTATGTAGACGTTGACATCAACGAGTAGGCTAAGGACCCAGGTGGTGACCCTGAGCTTGTGATGGACCACGTAGTATAGTTAGGCTTTCCAAGCCTCTTTTATTTTACTAATTGTCTGTACTCAGACAATGTACTTCCGCTGCTGGTTTGTACGACTGTATGACTTGTATGTTGGGTCGTGAGACCCGTACCTTTGTGTATGTTATGTATGGCTCCCTGAGCCTTAAATAAAGTACTTGTGTCGTAGAGTCATGTTGTGATGCTTCGTTGTATTTGCACATATCGAGCATATTGTGTGTATGATTGAAATGCTTGGTATGTGTGGGATCTGACTATCTAGTTGTTTATCTTTAGTAGCCTCTCTTACCGGGAAATGTCTCCTAGTGTTACCGCTGAGCCATGGTAGCTTGCTACTGCTCTGGAACACTTAGGCTGGCCGGCATGTGTCCTTCTTCATTCCTGTGTCTGTCCCTTCTGGGAAATGTCACGCTTTGAGTACCGGAGTCCTGTTAGCCCGCTACAGCCCGGTTTACCGGAGTCCTGCTAGCCCAGTGCTACAGCCCGGACCCACTTGCTGATGACCGACACGTTCGAAGCTGGGTCATGGATGCCTGTCCCTGTAAGTCTGTGCCACTTTGGGTTTACGACTAGTCATGTCAGCCCGGGCTCTTTATCATATGGATGCTAGCGACACTATCATATACGTGAGCCAAAAGGCGCAAACGGTCCCGGGCAAAGGTAAGGCGACACCCGTGGGGATACCGTGCGTGAGGCCGCAAAGTGATATGAGGTGTTACCAGCTAGATCGATGTGACATCGAGTCGGGGTCCTGACACCATCGGAACAGCCCCTAATCTGGTCGTCTTTCAACTGGTACAATGATTCGGTCTCTCCGGTTGAGGATTCGTCGCCGGAATAGACGACGGTCTCGCTACCGTATTCTGATTCGTTCCCATGCTCTCCTCTGTGGATGACTCCCACAAAGGCACGCCTCACGGCCGGTTTAACCTAGGTAGATCTCGCACGCTGAGCCGTCTCGACGAGGTCGGTGCGGATGTCCGGCTCAGGCCCAGGCTCACCGATCTTGTCGATAAAAACGTGTATGCCACCAAAGGGGACCCGGTACCTGTACTCGATCGAGCCGGCTTCGGGACCCCATCCTGCATCATCGATGTAGAGCTTGCCGCGACGACTCTTGGTTATCTGGCCCACAGCATAGCCTTCGAGTCCTTTGAGCTTGCCCTCCAAGATCATCAAACCGTCGTGCGATAGCCCCACGGTGGGCGCCAACTGTCGTGGATTTGTCACGGCAGATGTCCTTGTGAAAGGACTTAGTCGTGGAGCCATCGCTACGGGTTAACTTGAAGGGGTTAAAGCGGACACAAAGACACGAGGGTTTATACTAGTTCGGCCCCTTCGATGAAGGTAAAATCCTACGTCTAGTTGTGATGGAATTAATGTGGCTTCGATGGCTAGGGAGCAAACAAGCTTCGCCTAGGCTCGAGTTGTTGTTGTCTCTCTTTGAACCGCTGTCGGGTCGTCCCCTTATATACACGGGTGACGCCCGTCGGTCCACAGAGTCCCACACCGGTTCATACTCATATCCCGGTTGGTCTCTCTCTATTCCTAACTTACAATACAAGTTTACATACCAAGCCAGTTTACGGCTACAGGTTCTAAACCGACTACAGGCCTTGGGCCTTCATCTACTTAATCACCTTTACACTACTAATGAAGTTAATCCGGCCCGGGTAGGCCGGTTCACGCCCAGTGGTAATATCCCCAACAGCATGTGTGCAATACCTCCATTGTAATTGAGTTACCATTCAAATTCAGTCAGGTTACCAACAAAGATTGAATAAATTTGCCTTTTTTAAAGCCAACAAGTTGGTAAAATTGATCCATGTTACATGATTGAGTCACCTCCTCATTGAGTTACCCTCATAAATCCATATAGGTTATCGTCATCATTCTATTAAGCTATCTTTTTTGAAGCATGTTAGAACTACATGTGTGAAATTTCTCATTAATAATTGATTTACCATTTCGCGTCAATATAGATTACCAAAGTGTGTGCATTGAGTAATCAGCATCCTTTAACACTTATTCAACATAAAAAAATCATTTTTATTGAACAAACACATGTTAGAACAAGTTATCATGCTAATCCATTACAATTTACCAGGAAAACTCAAAACCAAAGGTGTTAAAACAGTACAAGAATACCATGTGTTGATCTACATTGATGCCACCATAATTTTTTGATAAGAAATGATGTTGATGAAATGAGGTTGACAGGAACTATCGTTGTCGTACTCCCATACGTTGGTTACTCCCAAAATGATACTTGTTATCAAAAAGAAGTAATCAGCACAGAAAAAGAAAAAATTATAGTTGTTGTGAAAAAATAATCAAAATTCCTTGTAAGTGTGGAATTGATGGATGCAATTATATGTGCTAGAAGGTGCTGCAACACAAAAAAATGGTGGATGGCAACAGGGGTAATGTGGATATCACGATGAGTGGTGTGGCGACAAACCAACAGTGTGAATATGCACACACGGCAAGCTTTGGTTCCGCCAACATCAACAAAACAGATGAAGGTAAAACATTTCCCATGCTACCACATTTTTATACACAAACTTGTTACCATAATACTTGAATTGCAATTACCAACTATGTTATTTACAACTACCACATTCACCATGCATCTATCGGTGTTCTGGGAACGGGGGTCCCCAAACTTGCCTGCCTGTGGCGTGGCTCAAGTGGGGGCCCAGTGCAGCCCAGCTTCATCAGCTCAAGCTCAAGACCCTCGTGAGGGGCCAAGCCTCACAGGGGGTACGACAGGAAGCTTCCTCAGGAGCAACCTCCTCAGGCAGGCTCGCGAGGAGGCGGAGAGATCAAGGCAGGGTACCTCACGAGGAGCCCGTGACGCAAGCCATGACGATCGAGACCAGGCGGGCGCCAGGCGGGCACTGGCCTGTGCAGTGTCCTTGTTTCCCCTTCGGTGCAAGGGGGGCAAGCACAGGCCAAGGCATCATGCAAAGGTTACCGTTTCAGTGAAACAAGACCAAGACCAGCAGAGCGGCAGGATGGAGGTCACCGTGGAGCCCAGGACGGCGTCATCGTCAGAGCCTTTGGCAGCCGAAGACCAACTTTAGTCATGATAAGTGTACCAGATGTTCCCCTTCAAAATGGCCAATTGTTGGCGCCCTTCCCGCTCATTATTTAGGAAGATCGGGCGGGGAAAACAGGGTTCAAACCCGCGACTTCTGGCATGAAAGACCAGCACTCTAACCAACTGAGCTATTTACAGGGAATAGGCCCAGGGCCTCTCTCTCTAAATAGGACTAGGCACCACAGAGTAGAGGCATCGAGCATCTATCTCAAGAAGACGCATAGACTAGAGAGAGGCGACCGAACTCACCTAAGCAGTTCATCGCACCAGCTCAAGAACAGCCCCTCGCGAGGCTGTTCTCCCTTTGTATTGTTCATCATTAGCCCTGAGGCAATCCACCACACCACATACTGGAGTAGGGTATTACACCACAATGGTGGCCTGAACCAGTATAAATCTCGTGTCCCTTGTGTGTTCATCTTTCTTGCTTAGATCCTTGTGAGACTTCGAGACGTGAGCTAGTAGGGGAAAGATCTTCGTGTGCACCCCAGTGTTCGAACCTCAAGGGTCTGCCGGAACCCGAAATCCGATAGCATCAGTTCACAATCACCAAGCTTAATGCACACAAGTTACCATGAAATTAGGTACAATTACCACACTTACTTCATACGAATTATCATGCAATTTGTATTACAATTACATGCTTTCAGTTTACTACTACAAAAACATCTTACTGCATGCAAACTTTACCAGGCAAGTGGAGTACCAGTTACCACAAGTTTTGGCATGCAGAAATATAACACAAACTAACAACTTCAAAAACATTATAGGTGCTACATCTAGAAGCAACCCAATGGTCCGAGAGACAAGCAAAGAACCGACAACTAGCAGCATAGGGGGGAGAGAAAGGTTCTTTGATCATTTAGTCAGTGAGCCAACAAGTCCAGGAATAGGAGGAGAAAATGTTGATCAGGGAGACAAAAACACCAAGGCATACTCCACACCTAAGTCTCCTGATGAAACTATGAAGTTTGATACTTATGAGGAAGCTTATGATCACTACAAGTAATATGCTCTCAACCATGGGTTTGGAATGAGGCTGGAAGACAGAAAAACAATTAAAGACGACATTCTAACCAGAGTCCTCTTGGTTTGTGGGAAATACGGCAAGCCAAAAAAACAAGGAGGAGATACAAGATGTGCAGAAGCCAAAAGGCATCATGAAGAAGAGAAAAAGAGGGAAGGTTGTGAGGTCGGGATGTCCGACCCACCTTTACATCACCCACACAGATGCATGGTGGAGAGTCAAACGCTTCAACGACAACCACAACCACCCTCTAATAAGAAAGCCGTCCTTGACAAAGTTCCTATCATCACATAGGAACATTCCCAAGGATGAGCAGGACTTCTTGAAGATATTGCACGGATGCAACATAGAGACAGCAAGACAGATGCAACTAATGGCATGGTTCTACGGGTCTCCTAAAGATGTACCATACACGACACAGGACATCGCAAACCAGCAAGCTAAATTCCGCATGGAGAACCTCCATGCTGATGTGGAGAGCAAAATCTCGTACTTCCAAGATATGATGCCACAGGATCCAGATTTCTATTGGAGAATAAAGCTTGATGATGAGGACAGAGTGGAAAATTTGTTCTAGATAGATGGTGCGTCACGCGGGGCATATGCTAGATACAATGATGTCATATCATTCGACACAACATACATGACAAACATGTACAAGATGCTCTGTGCGCTCTTCATTGGCATTAATAACCATGGGTAGTCAATCCAGTTTGGTTTTTGATTTGTTCGAAATGAACTATGTGGTAACTTTGTGTGGCTGTTTAATGCATTCTTGCATGCAATCGGTGGAATTGTGCCAAAGAACATAATAAAAAATCAAGATTTTGCAATGAGGAGTGCTATTGGTGAGGTGTTCATCGGGATAGTACACAGGAATTGTCATTGGCATATAATGAAAAAAGCACAGGAGAAGCTTAGGAAGCTGATGGCTGACGATGAGCCACTAAACAATGCATTCAAGGATTGTGTTGACAACAGCCTGACTGGTATTTTACTTCCCACCCTCACTACCTTAAACACAAGAAATGGGTTTACATGCATGATATCAACAGCTACCATGTAAGAAGGTGACAGGTTACCATAGGATTATAACAAAATTACATCCATTCATTATTTTCTGTACTGAACCTATCATGTTTATGTTTGTTGCACGCATTTCGGTTGTACGCCCGACAAGTTACAAAAAACTTTTCAATCACCAACTAGTGGTGATTGATAGGAATCTTCATTTTTGCTAGTTAAAAATGATGCTTGTACTACACACACCGAGCGGTATTCGTCGTGGACAAAAAATCATCCTATGTGTAATGTACTTACCATGATGCTTGAACTAAAGTAACCAAGTGTGTGTGATGGGATTATCAACAACTATGGTGTTCTAGTTACCAACATGTCTGAACTAAGGTTACCACCATTCAATAACTGATGTTACCATGTTTCTGTTATGAATGCAGTTGAGGAGTTTGAACACAAGTGGTGGGTGATGATGGGAGCGTATGGCCAGACCGACAATGAGCATTTCAATTGGCTATGGGAAAACAGGAAGTGTTGGGTCCCGGCATACTATATGCATGATTTTTTTCTGTTCTTGCAGACCACGGCAAGAAGCAAGGGTTTTAACTATGTGCTCAAGAAGTATGTCAACCCAAACAACTCACTGATCGAATTCGCATAACAGTACACTGCGATACAGGATAAGGTGATGGCTAGCGTGTCAAAAGAGCACTTGGAAACAGTGTACAAAGAAACCGAAATGTACTCGATGAACCCGCTGGAGATGCAGGTGCGGGGGTTGTACATGCATAACCTGTTTTGCAAGTTCCAGGTGGAGATGAAGGTGAAATCAGCCTACAGATGCGACGCATTGGATGATGGTACCTTCAAGGTCAGCTCAGTGCAGGGGATAATACCAAAATATGGGGACAGGGATTACCATGTGCAAGCAAACATGGATTAAGAGACATACTCGTGTACTTGATGCAAGTTTTATCGTGACGGACTACTGTGCGCACACGTACTACGAGTTATGCACCATATTGGGGTTTATGAGATACCTAGAAAGTACATCCTAAAGAGGTGGACTTGGGATCCAGAGGAGGATCTTATTCAACCTGATTTCGAACAGCCAACAGTTAAGAAGTCGATGCCAGAGGAGGGCAAAAGCGCCATGCGATATATGTTAATTATTAAAGAATTTAAGGCATCAGCCAAAGATTCTTGCCTAACAGATGATGGAACCAGATTGGCAAGAAAACACCTATATAATTTCAAGGAGGAGCTTGAAACCCTGAAGAACAATCAACTTAGAAAACCAAGAAAGGAAAAGGAAGAAGCAAAAGGATCGTTTCAAGGACAGCCGGATCCCTGCTCGATACCTGTGGGGCGGGTGAATGATGACAACTCCGCCACACAGCACCAAAATGCCCCCGGTGCAAAACAACATGAGAACCCAGCCACACAGCAAACAAGTGCCACTAATGTGCAGTGACAGGAGAACCCCGCCGCACAACAAGTAAGTGGCACTAGTGTGCAGCAACAGGATAACCCCGCCACACAGCAAGAAAGTGTGCGTGTGACGATACATGCTAGCAAAAATAATCATGTTTTTTTCATCCAGCCCCCACATCCTGATGCAGCTCCGTCCTCAAACACAAAGGTGATACTAGAGCCTCCCAAGACTATAATGAAGGGGTGGACAAAGTCAAAAAGGAAGCAGTCAAGTTTTGAGATTGCAAAGCCCAAGCCAAAAGGGAAATGTGGTGTGTGTAGGAGCTTTGACCATGACAAATGCAAATCTCCCCTAGCAAGATAAAGGAAGAAGGTGCTATGAAGAGGGAATATGGTGGCTACATTCTTTTCATGGACCATAATGTGCAAGCTACAAGCCCCATACCATTCCAGTTATCAGCATTGTATCATGGAGTTATCATGGCTTTGTAATGCAAAAAAGTGTATATCTATATTTTATGCAAGTGATCAGTACCCTACTATGCCAGTTACCAACACTGTATGATGAAGTTGTCATGGATTTGTAAATCCAAAAAAATTATATATACATTTTTTGTAGGCTACCGGCACTGCATTGAATTACTTATGAACAAAAAATTGCGCCTACTTGGACTTCAAAAAATTAGAAGCATGTAGTCCCAGTCTTCGACTAGAAGATGATTGCAGTTATCAAATAAAATGTGATCCAAATTATAATGACAGCAATGAATTTATCATCTGGTCAGTGAGTTTGGAATTTGTATACTATAGTAAAACAGCATGTCAACACTTTTCTCCACGACATTGTCATGACAGATTCATGTAAAAAAGCTAACAGGACAGTTTGGTACAAGTTATCACACTGTCGTAAAAAAATATCACCTCATTACCCACTACCAAACAGATGATAACACCAATGCTTGCATTTGTTTTGGTCATGATCTAACCACCTCAATGTCAAAAAAATCGGAGAGCTAGAATTTGTTCATGAGTTAAGGCCGGAACATTTTTGCCATACCACACCTTAAGATACGTGCAGGAGAAAAATCAGTAATCAATGCTAAAATATTTTTGATGAAAAAAACAACACGCAGTCAGTTTAATTGGAGTTTGCAACCGGGTCAATAAATAGGGATAAGAACATATAGTGTGGTGTTAAAAAGAGAGTGAATAATCCACAACTAAGCCATTATCTTGTTTCAACACATCAATGTACACAAGTTCATAGTCCTGAATTTGCTTATGTGAGTCCTTGTAATTTATCAGCCAAGCCTTCTTTATAGTGTTCATGTATCTTGTCGCACACTCGAGAAGACAAGGACTATCTTGTTCACGCAATGAATATAGAACTTCGAACCGCTTTGCCCTGAGATTTAGTGACAACACATACCAATGCCCGTCATTTGGACCAAGACCCAACTTTTTGCAAAGCAGGGAATAGCAGATGCAAAAAAATAAAAGGCAGTAAGCTTGGCAGGGGAGAAAGAACAAAATTACCAAGATAAAAATGGTACTGAAATTCACATGGGAGGCAACTAGAAAAAATTATCAGGGCATAAAGGTCAAAGTTGCCAGTGTGCATGAAAGAGGTTATCATGACATGAAGAACAAACAATGTCATGGTAAAAAAAATAAGAGTACTGATATTAACAGGATCTTACCAAGACACTAACTGTAAAGTTACCAGAACCAGCAAACATAACTTACCATATCCAACAAACATAACATACCTGATCTTGGTGACTAAGAATGTAAAACTGGTCCCGTCGGAAATACTTCAATACACACTTGGATTTGAAGTCTCCTATCAACAGATACACAGACAGCAGCCAAGGGAAGATGAGCCTGCTTGGGGTTTCCTTATGATGAAGAATGCGAACATGTAACTCAGCAATGCTCGTTGATAGTTGCCCAATTCCCTTCACACAATTGGCAAGCTCACCGAGGGTGACCCACCTACCATCAATGTCGATGAACCTAACACTACAATACAAAAAGATTTAAAAAATACATTTCAAAAGATGGCACACAAATAATGATTTATGTTAAAAATGAGAAAAACAGGGAAACAAACTCTTTAATATTGGAGTTAGAATCAGTAGTATGCTTGATAACTTCATTGTAAACAAACTCTTCCTCCTTGGTCGGTGTGAGGGTGGTAAAGGGCGGGAGCGGGTATTTGGACGGGTGGGTGACCCTAACTTTCCGAATAAAGGATTTAGGGGTTGCACTACATACTAAATGCTCTGTGGGAGGTGTTAACTCTGGTGTAACAAATGTTGGACTTTGAGGGTGGTCTGGTAAAAACAGAAAAAACATAACTAAGATGTATAATGTAATAAGGACATGAGTAAGCAAAAGTCAAAAAAGCATTGAAAACATAAGTTATCAGCAGAAGGGTGAAAGACTTATCAAGTGGTGGGTCATAACTTATCAACTGTCACATATTTTCCATAGTTGAAAAACAAAGAAAGGGATTTATGCAAGGGATGCAATGTTCAGGGAGCAGAAAAAATCACCTATTTGAACATTCGATTTCCCTTTTAATGCTGGATTGTCATGTTCAAACTCTTCCCACCACATGAGAACCTCATCATCATCAATCTCGACATCATACACTTGCACACGACCACCTTCCGGTGTTAGAGAAATAAAAATAGAGGGATGAGGACATGAACAATAGTGATAAGCAAGATAATATATTGAAAAGAAACAAGAATTAAAAATTGATTCAATATATGAAAGTGCAACTATCCCTGGGTGGTTTTGGTAATGATTAACAACATATAGCTCATTGAACTAATGCCATTTCAAGATAAATATTTCAGGAAAGTTCAATGATTGGCATGGCATGGATAAGGATTGTGGACCCCTCAAAGTGCTAAGGACAAAAGATTGGCTCAAGCTCTAAAGTCCAAGACTCTATGTTTTCTATTTTCAGTGATCCAAGATCACATTGAGTCTATAGGTAAATCAATAGTATTAAAAGGGGATGAGGTGTTGCTTAATGGCTTGCTTGCTCAAAATGCTTAGTGATATGCTCCAAACCCCTCAACCACTTTCTCATATCCACATATGTCCCAAACCAAAAGTCAAACTCGGCCCCACCGATTTGATCCATCCGGCGCCACCGAGTTCATTTGACATAGCCACTGCCATAAACCCTAGTCACTCCAGTCTCACCGATAGGGATCTCGGTCTCACCGAGATGGGGTTGCAAACTCTCTGTTTCCCTTCGTAACGTTTCGGTCTAACCGAGATGAGCGATCGGTCCCACCGAGTCTGCAATGCAAACTCTCTGTTTCCTTTTCGTAACGCTTCGGTCCCACCGAGACGAGAAAATCGGTCCCATCGAGTTTGCTTGACCAACTCTCTGGTTAGCTTATTACCAAAGTCGGTCCCACCGAGTTTGTGCAATTGGTCAAACTGAGATTATGTTATGCCCTAACCCTAATGATATTGGACCACCAAGTTGACATGTCGGTCCCACCGAAATTGCCTAACGGTCACATTATGTACTGGATCGGTCCGACCGAGTTTTCTGATTCAGTCCCACCAAGTTTGGTATATTGTGTGTAATGGTTAGATTTTATGTGGAGGCTATATATACCCCTCCACCCTCTCCTCATTCCTCAGGGAAGCCATCAGAACGTGCCTACACTTCCACTACTCATTTTCTGAGAGAGAGCCACCTACTCATGTGTTGAGACCAAGATATTCCAATCCAACCATTTGAATCTTGACCTCTAGCCTTCCCCAAGTTGCTTTCCACTGAAATCATATCTCCACCAAATCCAATCCAATGAGAGTGAGCTGAGTGTTGGGGAGACTATCATTTTAAGCACATGAGCAAGGAGTTCATAATCAACACACCATCTATTACCTTTTGGAGAGTGGTGTCTTCTAGATTGGTTAGGTGTCACCTGGGAGCCTCCGACAAGATTGTGGAGTTGAACCAAGGAGTTTGTAAGGGCAAGGAGATCGCCTACTTCATGAAGATCTACCCTAGTGAGGCAAGTCCTTCATGGGAGATGGCCATGGTGGGATAGACAAGGTTGCTTCTTCGTGGACCCTTCATGGGTGGAGCCCTCCGTGGACTCGCGCAGCCGTTTGATACATCTCCAACGTATCTATAATTTTTTATTGTTCCATGCTATTATATTACCCCGTTTGGATGTTTATGGGCTTTATTTTACACATTTATATCATTTTTGGGACTAACCTACTAACCGGAGGCCCAGCCCATATTGCTGTTTTTTGCCTATTTCAGTATTTCGAAGAAAAGGAATATCAAACGGAGTCCAAACGGAATGAAACCTTCGGGAGCGTGATTTTTGGAACGAACGTGATCCACAGGACTTGGAGTGCAAGTCAAGAAGCAGCCGAGGCATCCACAAGATAGGAGGCCACCCCCCTGTAGGGCACCCCCTGTCTCGTGGGCCCCTCGGGCGGCCACCAACGTACTTCTTCCTCCTATATATACCTACGTACCCCAAAAACATCCAGGGGCACCACGAAACACAATTTCCACCGCCGTAACTTTCTGTATCCGCGAGATCTCATCTTGGAGCCTCCGCCGGCACTCTGCCGGAAGGGGAATCGACCATGGAGGGCTTCTACATCAACATCCTTGCCCCTCTGATAAGTTGTGAGTAGTTTACCATAGACCTACGGGTCCATAGTTATTAGCTAGATGGCTTCTTCTCTATTTTTGGATCTCAATACAATGTTCTCCCCCTATCTTGTGGAGATCTATTTGATGTAAACTCTTTTTGCGGTGTGTTTGTCGAGGTCCGATGAATTGTGGGTTTATGATCAAGTTTATCTATGAATAATATTTGAATCTTCTCTGAATTCTTTTATGTATGATTGAGTTATCTTTGCAAGTCTCTTCGAATTATCAGTTTGGTTTGGCCTACTAGATTGATCTTTCTTGCCATGGGCGAAGTGCTTAGCTTTGGGTTCAATCTTGCGGTGTCCTTACCCAGTGACAGAAAGGGTTGCAAGGCACGTATTGTATTGTTGCCATCGAGGATAACAAGATGGGGTTTATATCATATTGCATGAGTTTATCCCTCTACATCATGTCATCTTGCTTAATGCGTTACTCTGTTCTTATGAACTTAATACTCTAGATGCAGGCAGGAGTCGGTCGATGTGTGGAGTAATAGTAGTAGATGCAGGCAGGAGTCGGTCTACTTGTTATGGACGTGATGCCTATATACATCATCATGCCTAGATAATCTCATAACTATGCGCTTTTCTATCAATTGCTCGACAGTAATTTGTTCACCCACCGTAATACTTATGCTATCTTGAGAGAAGCCACTAGTGAAACCTATGGCCCCCGGGTCTATCTCTTATCATATTTGCTTTCAATCTACTTTTATTTGCATATTTACTTTTTGCATCTATATTATAAAATACCAAAAATATATTTATCTTATCTTACTATCTTTATTAGATCTCACTTTCGCAAGTGGTTGTGAAGGGATTGACAACCCCTTTATTGCATTGGTTGCGAGTTCGCAGTTTGTTTGTGTAGGTGCGTGGGACTTTTGAGGAGCCTCCTACTGGATTGATACCTTGGTTCTCATAAACTGAGGGAAATACTTGCGCTACTATTGCTGCATCACCCTCTCCTCTTTGAGGAAAACCAACGCAAGCTCAAGACGTAGCAAGAAGGATTTCTGGCGCCGTTGCCGGGGAGGTCTTTGCTCAAGTCAAGACATACCAACTACCCATCACAAACCCATCTCCCTCGCATTTACATTATTTGCCATTTGCCTCTCGTTTTCCTCTCCCCCACTTCACCCTTGCCGTTTTATTTGCCCTCTCTTTCCCAATCTCCTCCTCTCTTTTTCGCTTGCCTTTTTCTGTTTGCTTGTGTGTTGGATTACTTGTTGCCATGGCGCAAGATAATACCAAATTGTGTGATTTCTCGAATACCAATAATAATGATTTCCTTAGTACTCCGATTGCTCCTCTTAATGATGTTGAGTCTTGTGAAATCAATACTGCTTTGTTGAATCTTGTTATGAAAGATCAATTCGCCGGCCTTCCTAGTGAAGATGTCGCTACTCATCTAAACAACTTTGTTGATTTGTGTGATATGCAAAAGAAGAAAGATACGCATAACAATATTGTTAAATTGAAGTTATTTCCGTTTTCACTTAGATATCATGCTAAAGTTTGGTTTTCGTCTTTGCCAAAAAATAGTATTGATTCTTGGAACAAGTGCAAAGATGCTTTTATCTCTAAGTATTTTCCTCCCGCTAAGATCATCACTCTTAGGAACGATATTATGAGTTTTAAACAACTTGATCATGAGCGTGTTGCCCAATCTTGGGAAAGAATGAAATTAATGCTTCGCAATTGCCCTACTCATGGTTTGAATTTATGGATGATCATACAAAATTTCTATGCCGGTTTGAACTTTGCTTCTAGAAACCTTTTAGATTCAGCCGCGGGAGGCACGTTTATGGAAATCACGTTAGGAGATGCTACAAAACTTCTTGAAAATATTATGCCTAATTATTCTCAATGGCTGCTACCTCTTGAGCACTGCGTTGGATTTCCCCGAAGAGGAGAGGATGATGCAGTAAAGTAGCGTAAGTATTTCCCTCAGTTTTTGAGAACCAAGGTATCAATCCAGTAGGAGACCACGCACAAGTCCCTCGTACCTACACAAAATGATAGCAACTCGCAACCAATGCTTAGGGGTTGTCAATCCCTTCACGGTCACTTACGAGAGTGAGATCTGATAGAGATAATATTTTTGGTATTTTTGATAGATAGATGCAAAATAAAAAGTAAAGGTAAAGTAAAACAAAGCAAGTAAATAAAGTGATATAGATTGATATGATGAGAATAGACCCGGGGGCCATAGGTTTCACTAGTGGCTTCTCTCAAGAGCATAAGTATTCTACGGTGGGTGAACAAATTACTGTTGAGCAATTGACAGAATTGAGCATAGTTATGAGTATATATAGGCAATGATCATGTATATAGGCATCACGTCCAAAACAAGTAGATCGAAACGATTCTGCATGTACTACTATTACTCCACTCATCGACCGCTATCCAGCATGCATCTAGAGTATTAAGTAAAAGGGCCATTTGCATTTTTGCCCCTAACTCGAA
The DNA here is from genome assembly GCF_002162155.2 of Triticum dicoccoides. Taxonomy (NCBI): domain Eukaryota; kingdom Viridiplantae; phylum Streptophyta; class Magnoliopsida; order Poales; family Poaceae; genus Triticum; species Triticum dicoccoides. Next base: position 407,740,404 of record NC_041391.1, on the reverse strand, counting down.
CCACCTACTCAGATTTGCCCCTAATTTCAAAGCATGCTCAAATTTGCCCCTCTGTCATTAAGTCACTACTCAGAAATGCCCTTCCGTCCAGTCAAAGGCCTTTGACTGTGAAAGGCCCATGTGTACTGTAGCAGACGGAAAGTGCTACAATATTGGACGGAAAGTGCTACAGTACTATACGGAAGGGCATTTCTAAGTAGTGACTTAACAGCGTAGGGGAAAATTTGAGCATGCTTCAAAATTAGGGGCAAATCTGAGTAGTGGGTTTGAGTTAGGGGCACAGATGTAAATGTCCCTAAGTAAAAACAGAGTAACGCCGTAAGCAAGATGACATGATGTAGAGGGATAAATTCATGCAATATGATAAAAACCCCATCTTGTTATCCTCGATGGCAACAATACAATCCGTGCCTTGCAACTCTTTCTGTCACTGAGTAAGGACACCGCAAGATTGAACCCAAAGCTAAGCACTTCTCCCATTGCAAGAACTACCAATCTAGTTAGCCAAACCAAAAAGATAATTCGAAGAGACTTGCAAAGATAACTCAATCATACATAAAAGAATTCAGAGAGGAATCAAATATTTTCCATAGATAATACTGGATCATAAACCCACAATTCATCGGTCTCAACAAACACACCGCAAAAAGAAGATTACATCAAATAGATCTCCTCGAGAGAGGGAGAGAACATTGTATTGAGATCCAAAAAGAGAGAAGAAGCCATCTAGCTACTAGCTATGGACCCGAAGGTCTGAAGTAAACTACTCACACTTCATCGGAGGGGCTATGGTGATGATGTACAAGCCCTCCGTGGTGGATGCCCCCTCCGGCGGAGCTCCAGAACAGGCCCCAAGATGGGATCTCATGGATACAGAAGGTTGCGGCGGTGGAATTAGGTTTTTGGCTCCTGTTCTAATCGTTCGGGGATACGTAGGTATATATAGGAGGAAGGAGTACATCGGTGGAGCTCCGAGGGGCCCACGAGGTAGGGGGCGCGCCCTCCACCCTCGTGACCTCCTCGGAAGCTTCTTGGAGTAGGGTCCAAGTCTCCTGGATCACGTTTGGTTGGAAAATCACGATCCCGAAGGTTTCATTCCATTTGGACTCCGTTTGATATTTTGTTTCTTCGAAATACTGAAAATGGCAAAAAACAGAAATCTTGGGCTGGGCCTCCGGTTAATAGGTTAGTCCCAAAACTAATATAAAAGTGGAAAATAAAGCCCAATATAGTCCAAAACAGTAGATAAAGTAGCATGGAGCAATCAAAAATTATAGATACGTTAGAGACGTATCAGGCATCCCCAAGCTTAATTCCTGCTCGTCCTCGAGTAGGTAAATGATAAAAAAAGAATTTTTATTGCGGAGTGATACTTTGGCATAATTTCAATGTAAATCTTCTTAATTGTGATAGGAATATTCAGATCCGAAAGATTTCAAGACAAAAGTTCATATGAACACAAAAATAATAATACTTCAAGCATACTAATCAAAGCAATCATGTCTTCTCAAAATAACATGGCCAAAGAAAGTTCATCCCTACAAAATCATATGGTTAGGCTATGCTTCATTTTCGTCACACGAAGATGTTCCCAACTTCTATACCCCCGATGACAAGCCAAGCAATTGTTTCATACTTAAATAATCTCAAACTTTTTCAACTTTCACGCAATACATGAGCGTGAGCCATGGATATAGCACTATGGGTGGAATAGAATATGATGATGGGGATTGTGTGGAGAAGACAAAAAAGGAGAAGGTCTCACATTGACGAGGCTAATCGACGGGCTATGGAGATGCCCATCAATTGATGTCAACATGAGGAGTAGGGATTGCCATGCAACAGATGCACTAGAGCTATGAATGCTCAACAAAAGAAAACTAGTGGGTGTGCATCCAACTCGCTTTCTCACGAAGAACTAGGGCATTTTGAGGAAGCCCATCACTGGAATATACAAGCCAAGTTCTATAATGAAAAATTCCCACTAGTATAAAAAGACAACTTATGAGACTCACTATCATGAAGATCTTGGTGCTACTTTGAAGCACAATATATGAGACTCACTACATGAAGAACAAAGTGCTACTTTGAAGCACAATATATGAGACTCACTACATGAAGAACAAGGTGCTACTTTGAAGCACAAGTGTGGTAAAAGGATAGTAGCATTGTCCCTTCTCTCTTTTTCTCTCTTCTTTTTTTTGTTTGGGCCTTTCTCTTTTTTTATGGCCTCTTTTTTTCGTCCGGAGTCTCATCCCGACTTATGGGGGAATCATAGTCTCCATCATCATTTCCTCACTTGGGACAATGCTCTAATAATGATGATCATCACACTTTTATTTTTCTTACAACTCAACAATTACAACTCGATATTTAGAACAAAGGATGACTCTATATGAATGCCTCCGGCGGTGTACCGGGATGGTACAATGAATCAAGAGTGACACGTATGGAAAATAATGCATGGTGGCTTTGCCACAAATATGATGTCAACTACATGACCATGCGATGGCAATATGACAAAAGTAATGTATGTCATGATGATGATGATGATGATGGAAGTTGCATGGCAATATATCTCGGAATGGCTATGGAAATGCCATGATAGGTAGGTATGGTGTCTGTTTTGAGGAAGATATAAGGAGGTTTATGTGTGATAGAGCGAATCGTATCACGGGGTTTGGATGCACTAGTGAAGTTTGCACCAACTCTCAAGGTGAGAAAGGGCAATGCACGGTACCGAAGAGGCTAGCAAAGGTGGAAAGGTGAGAGTGTGTATAATCCACGAACTCAACATTAGTCAAAAGAACTCATATACTTATTGCAAAAAATTTAGAAGCCATCAAAAAAATTCAAGTACTACGCGCATGCTCCTAGGGGGATAGATTGGTAGGAAAACACCATCGCTCGTCCCCGACCGCCACTCATAAGGATGCACAAGCCAGGTACACTTCATGTTTCAAATTTGTTACACAACTTTACCCATACGTGCATGCTATGGGACTTGCAACTTCAACACAAGTATTTCTCAAATTCACAATTATAAACTAGCACGACTTTGATATTATTACCTCCATATCTCAAAACAATTATCAAGCACCAAACTTATCTTTAGTATTCAATTTACTCAAAAGAAAGTTTCACATGTCTTGAACACTAAGTATATTAACATTAAGCAAATTACCATGCTATCAATGACTCTCAAAATAATCTAAGTGAAGCATGAGAGATCAATAGTTTCTTTAAAACAAATCCACCACCGTGCTCTAAAAGATCTAAGTGAAGTACTAGAGCAAAAATTATCACGCTCAAATGATATAAGTGAAGCACTATGAGCAAAACTATCAAGCTCAAAAGATATAAGTGAAGCACATAGAGTATTCTAACAAATTCCAATTCATGTATGGATCTCTCAAAAGATGTGTACAGCAAGGATGATTGTGGTAGACTAACAAGCAAAGACACAAATAATACAAGACGCTCCAAGCAAAACACATATCATGTTGGTGAATAAAAATATAGCTCCAAGTAAATTACCGATGGAAGTGGACGAAAGAGGGGATGCCTTCCGGGGCATCCCCAAGTTTTGACTTTTTGCTGTCCTTGGATTATCTTGGGGGTGCCACGGGCATCCCCAATCTTAGGCTCTTGCCACTCCTTGTTCCATAATCCATCAAAAGAATTCACCCAAAACTTGAAAACTTCACAACACAAAACTCAACAGAAATCTCGTGAGCTCCGTTAGAGAAAGAAAACAAAAGACTACTTCAAGGTACTGTAATTAACTCATTCTTTATTTATATTGGTGTTAAACCTACTGTATTCCAACTTCTCTATGGTTTATAAACTAATTTACTAGCCATAGATTCATCAAAATAAGCAAACAACACACAAAAAACAGAATCTGTCAAAAACAGAACAGTCTGTGGCAATCTGTAACTAACGCAAACTTCTGGAACTCTAAAAATTCTACCAAAATAGGAAGTCCTGGACAATTTTTTTATTGATCAGAAGAAAAAAGAATCAACGCAAAAGCACGTTCCTGTTATTTATCATAACTAAATTCGTGCGTGCAAAGTTTCTGTTTTTCAGCAGAATCAAATCAACTATGATCGTAGGTTATCCTATAGGTCCTACTTGGCACCAACACAAATTAAAACATAAAACCACATAAAAACAGAAGGTAGATGGATTATTTATTCCTAAACAGAAGAAAAAACAAAAAACAAAAAATAAAATTGTGTTGCCTCCCAATAAGCTCTATCGTTTAACGCCCCTAGCTAGGCATAAAAGCAAGGATAGATCTAGGTATTGCCATCTTTGGTAGGCAATCCATAAGTGGCTCTCATGATAGATTCATATGGTAATTTTATTTTCTTTCTAGGGAAGTGTTCCATACCCTTCTATATGGGAAATTGGAATCTAATATTCCCTTCCTTCATATCAATAATTGCACCAATCGTTCTAAGGAAAGGTCTACCAAGAATAATAGGACATGAAGGATTGCAATCTATGTCAAGAACGATAAAATCTATGGGCACATAATTCCTATTTGCAACAATAAGAACATCATTAATTCTTCCCATAGGCTTTTTAATAGTGGAATCCGCAAGATGCAAGTTTAGAGAGCAATCATCAAAATCATGAAAATCTAGCAAATCACATAAAGTTTTGGGGATAGTAGAGACACTAGCACCCAAATCACACAAAGCATGAAACTCAAAATCTTTAATTTTAATTTTAATAGTAGGTTCCCACTCATCATAGAGTTTTCTAGGGATAGAAACTTTCAACTCAAGTTTTTCTTCATAAGATTGCATCAAGGCATCAACAATGTGTTCGGTAAAGGCCTTATTTTGACTATAAGCATGAGGAGATTCTAGCATGGATTGCAACAAGGAAATACAACCAATCAAAGAGCAATTTTCATAATTAAATTCCTTGAGATCCAAAATAGTGGGTTTAGCAACATCATGGTTTTTATTTATTTCAATCCCACTTTCATCAATTTCATCATCAAGATCTAGAAACTCTGAATTCTTAGAACGCCTTCTAGGTAAAGGAAGATAATCTTCAGATTCATCAATATTCATATTGCAAAACAAAGATTTAATGGGGGACACATCAATAACTTTTAGATCTTCATCTTGATTTTCATAGGGATTGGAAGAACACGCTTTAATAAAGGCATCTTTGGAAGCACGCATCCTAGCGGTTCTTTGCACTCATCAATGGAAATTCTCATGGCTTTGAGAGACTCATTGATATCATGCTTAGGAGGAATATATCTAAGCTATAAAGAATCAATTTCAAGAGAAATTCTATCAATGTTCCTAGCCAAATCATCAACTTTAAGCAATTTCTCTTCAAGCAAAGCATTAACATTCTTTTGTGAATTCATAAACTCTTTAACACTACTCTCAAATTCAGAGGGCATCTTATTAAAATTTCCATAAGAGTTGTTGTAGGAATTTCCATAATTATTAGAAGGATTACTAGGATAAGGCTTAGGATTAAAATTCCCTCTACAAGCGTTGTTTCCAAAACTATTCCTACCAACAAAATTCACATCCATAGATTCATTATTATTCTCAAGCAAAGTAGATAAAGGCATATCATTGGGATCAAGAGGAGTATTTTTAGGAGCAAACATCTTCATAAGTTCATCCATCTTTTCACTCAAAACATTAATTTCTTCTATAGCATGCACTTTTTTACTAGAAGATCTTTCGTTGTGCCATTGAGAATAATTAGCCATAATATTGTCAAGCAATTTGGTAGCATCCCCTAACGTAATTTCCATAAAAGTGCCTCCCGCGGCCGAATCTAAAAGATTTCTAGAAGCAAAATTCAATCCGGCATAAAAAATTTGTATGATCTTCCATAAATTCAAACCATCAGTAGGGAAATTGCAAAGCATTAATTTCATTCTTTCCCAAGATTGGGAAACATGCTCATGATCAAGTTGTTTAAAATTCATGATATCGTTCCTAAGAGTGATAATCTTAGCGGGAGGAAAATACTTAGAGATAAAAGCATCTTTGCACTTGTTCCAAGAATCAATACTATTTTTAGGCAAAGACAAAAACCAAACTTTAGCACGATCTCTAAGTGAAAACGGAAATAATTTCAATTTGACAATATTGTTATCCGTATCTTTCTTCTTTTGCATATCACACAAATCAACAAAATTGTTTAGATGAGTAGCGGCATCTTCACTAGGAAGGCCGGCGAATTGATCTTTCATAAAAAGATTCAACAAAGCGGTATTGATTTCACAAGACTCATCATTATTAAGAGGAGCAATCGGAGTACTAAGAAAATCATTATTGTTGATATTTGAGAAATCACACAATTTGGTATTATCTTGCGCCATGGCAACAAGTAATCCAACACACAAGCAAACAAGGCAAAGGGAAAAAGGCAAACAAGAAAGAGAGGAGGAGATTGGGAAAGAGAGGGCAAATAAAACGGCAAGGGTGAAGTGGGGGAGAGTAAAATGAGAGGCAAATGGCAAATAATGTAATGCGAGAGATAGGGATTGCGATGAGTACTTGGTATGGTTGACTTGCTTGTGTGAGCCTCCCCGGCAACGGTGGCAGAAATTCTTCTTGCTACCTCTTGAGCACTGCGTTGGATTTCTCCGAAGAGGAGAGGATGATGCAGTAAAGTAGCGTAAGTATTTCCCTCAGTTTTTGAGAACCAAGGTATCAATCCAGTAGGAGACCACGCACAAGTCCCTCGTACCTACACAACACGATAGCAACTCGCAACCAACGCTTACGGGTTGTCAATTCCTTCACGGTCACTTACGAGAAAGAGATCTGATAGAGATAATATTTTTGGTATTTTTATAGATAGATGCAAAATAAAAAGTAAAGGTAAAGTAAAACAAAGCAAGTAAATAAAGTGATATAGATTGATATGATGAGAATAGACCCGGGGGCCATAGGTTTCACTAGTGGCTTCTCTCAAGAGCATAAGTATTCTACGGTGGGTGAACAAATTACTGTTGAGCAATTGACAGAATTGAGCATAGTTATGAGTATATCTAGGCAATGATCATGTATATAGGCATCACGTCCAAAACAAGTAGATCGAAATGATTCTGCATCTACTACTATTACTCCACTCATCGACCGCTATCCAGCATGCATCTAGAGTATTAAGTAAAAACAGAGTAACGTCGTAAGCAAGATGACATGATGTAGAGGGATAAATTCATGCAATATGATAAAAAAAACCCATCTTGTTATCCTCGATGGCAACAATACAATACGTGCCTTGCAACTCTTTCTGTCACTGAGTAAGGACACCGCAAGATTGAACCCAAAGCTAAGCACTTCTCCCATTGCAAGAACTACCAATCTAGTTGGCCAAACCAAAAAGATAATTCGGAGAGACTTGCAAAGATAACTCAATCATACATAAAAGAATTCAGAGAAGAATCAAATATTTTCCATAGATAATACTGGATCATAAACCCACAATTCATCAGTCTCAACAAACACACCGCAAAAAGAAGATTACATCGAATAGATCTCCACGAGAGAGGGCGAGAACATTGTATTAAGATCCAAAAAGAGAGAAGAAGCCATCTAGCTACTAGCTATGGACCCGAAGGTCTGAATTAAACTACTCACACTTCATCGGAGGGGCTATGGTGATGATGTAGAAGCCCTCCGTGGTGGATGCCCCCTCCGGCGGAGCTCCGGAACAGGCCCCAAGATGGGATCTCGTGGATACAGAAGGTTGCGGCGGTGGAATTATGTTTTTGGCTCCTGTTCTGATCGTTCAGGGATACGTAGGTATATATAGGAGGAAGGAGTACGTCGGTGGAGCTCCGAGGGGCCCACGAGGTAGGGGGCACGCCCAGGGGGCGCGCCCTCCACCCTCGTGACCTCCTCGGAAGCTTCTTGGAGTAGGGTCCAAGTCTCCTGGATCACATTTGGTTGGAAAATCACGATCCCGAAGGTTTCATTCTGTTTGGACTCCGTTTGATATTCTGTTTCTTCGAAATACTGAAAAAGGCAAAAAACAGCAATTCTAGGCTGGGCCTCCGGTTAATAGGTTAGTCCCAAAAGTAATATAAAAGTGGAAAATAAAGCCCAATATAGTCCTAAACAGTAGATAAAGTAGCATGGAGCAATCAAAAATTATAGATACGTTGGAGACATATGAATGGCACACCGAAAGATCTTCTAGTAAAAAAGTGCATGCTATAGAAGAAATCAATGTTTTGAGTGGAAAGATGGATGAACTTATGAAGATGTTTGCTACTAAAAATATTCCTCTTGATCCCAATGATATGCCTTTGTCTTCTTTGATTGAGAATAATAATGAATCTATGGATGTGAATTTTGTTGGTAGGAATAGTTTTGGAAACAATGCTTATAGAGGAAACTTTAATGCTAGACCGTTCCCTGGTAACTCCTCTAATAATTATGGAAATTCCTACAATAATTATTATGGTAATTTTAATAAGATTCCCTCTGATTTTGAGAATAGTGTGAAAGAATTTATGATTTCTCAAAAGAATTTTAATGCTTTGCTTGAAGAAAAATTGCTCAAAGTTGATGATTTGGCTAGGAACGTTGATACACTTTCGCTTGATGTTGATTCTCTTAAACTTAGATCTTCTCCTCCTAAGCATGATATCAATGAGTCTCTCAAAGTAATGAGAATTTCCATTGATGAGTATAAGGAAAGAACCGCTAGATTGCGTGCTAAAAAAGATAGCTTTATAAAAGCGTGTTCTTCTAGTTTCCACGAAAATGATGATGAGGATCTTAAAGTTATTGATGTGTCTCCTATTATATCTATGTTTTGCAATATGAATTTTGATGATTATGGGACTGATGATGAATCAACTTTGCCTAGAAGGCGTCCCAAAAATTCGGAGTCTTTAGATCTTGATGCTAAAATTGGTAAAAGTGAGATTGGAGAATCCTCAACTTCTAATAACATTGAACCTACTATCTCGGATTTCAAGGAATTTGATTATGATAATTGCTCTTTAAAAGGTTGTATTTCCTTGTGGCAATCCGTTATTAATTCTCCTCATGCTTATAGTCAAAATAAAGCTTTTACCAAACATATTGTTGATGCCTTGATGCAATCTTATGATGAATAACTTAATTTGGAAGTTTCTATACCTAGAAAACTTAATGATGAGTGGGAACCTACTATAAAGATTAGAATTAAATATTATGAGTGTTTTGCTTTGTGTGATTTGGGTGCTAGTGTTTCCACGATTCCGAAAACTTTATGTGATATTCTAGGTTTCCATGATCTTGATGATTGCTCTTCAAATTTGAATCTTCCGGATTACACCATTAAAAAGCCTATGGTAAGAATCAATGATGTTCTCATTGTTGCAAATAGAAATTTGGTGACCGTAGATTTTATCATTCTTGATATAGATTGCAATCTTTCTTGCCCTATTATTCTTGGTAGACCTTTCCTTAGAACGATTGGTGCGATTATTGATATGAAGGAAGGGAATATTAGATTCCAATTTCCATTAAAGAAAGGCATGGAGCACTTTCCAAGAAAGAAAGTAAAATTACCTTATGAATCTATCATGCGTGCTACTTATGAATTTAGTGCCAAAGATGGCACCCATTACATCTATCTTCGCTTTTATGCCTAACTAGGGGCATTAAACGATAGCGCTAGTTGGGAGGCAACCCAATTTTCTTTATGTTTTTTGTTTTTGCTCCTGTTTAGTAATAAATCTTGCATCTACCTTCTGTTTAGATGTGTTTTTATCTTTTAATTAGTGTTTGTGCCAAGTAGAACCTATAGGATAACCTACGATGATAGTTGATTTGATTCTGCTGAAAAACAGAAACTTTGCACGCACGAATATAATTTTGTTAAATCGCAGAAACGTGCTTTTGCATTGATTCTTTTTTCTGCTTTTCAATAAATAAATTTTACAGGACTTCCTATTTTGGTAGGATTTTTAGAGTTCCGGAAGTTTGCGTTAGTTACAGATTCTGTTTTTGACAGATTCTGTTTTTCGTGTGTTGTTTGCTTATTTCAATGCATCTATGGCTAGTAAATTAGTTTATAAACCATAAGGAAGTTGGAATACAGTAGGTTTAACACCAAAATAAATAAAGAATGAGTTCATCGCAGTACCTTATGTGGTGGTTTTGTTTTCTTTCACTAACGGAGCTTATAAGATTTCCTGTTGAGTTTTGTGTTGTGAAGTTTTCGAGTTTTGGGTAAAGCTTTTATGGACTATGGAATAAAGGGTGGCAAGAGCCTAAGCTTGGGGATGCCCAAGGCACCCCAAGATATTCAAGAATAGCCAAAAGCCTAAGCTTGGGGATGCCCCGGGAAGGCATCCTCTCTTTCGTCTTCGTTCATTGGTAACTTTACTTGGAGCAATATTTTTATTCGCCACATGATATGTGTTTTGCTTGGAGCGTCGTGTATTATATGAGTCTTTGCTTTTTAGTTTACCACAATCATCCTTGCTGTACACACCTTTTGGGAGAAGCCTATTTGATTAGAATTTGCTGGAATACTCTATGTGCTTCACTTATATCTTTTGAGCTTGATAGTTTTGCTCTAGTGCTTCACTTATATCTTTTAGAGCACGGTGGTGTCTTAATTTTGAAGAAATTACTAGTCTCTCATGCTTCACTTATATTATTTTGAGAGTCTTTTAGAACAGCATGGTATTTCGCTATGGTTTTAAAGTTGGTCCTAGAATGATGAGCATCCAAGTTGGGTATAATAAAAACTATCATAGAAAGTGAATTGGATGCTACGATTAATTTGATGCTTGATAATTGTTTTGAGATATGGAGGTAGTGATATTAAAGTCATGCTAGTTGGGTCATTATGAATTTAAAGAATGCTTGTGTTGAAGTTTGTGATTCCCGTAACATGCACGTATGGTGAACGCTTTGTGATGAAGTTGGAGCACAATTTTATTTATTGATTGTCTTCCTTATGAGTGGCGGTCGGGGACGAGCGATGGTCTTTTCCTACCAATCTATCCCCCTAGGACCATGCGCGTAGTACTTTGGTTTTTGATGACTTCTAAATTTTTGCAATAAGTCCATGAGTTCTTTTGATTAATGTTGAGTCGATGGATTATACGCACCCCTTTCACCCTTCCACCATTGCTAGCCTCTCTTGTACCGTGCAACTTTCATCGGTACCATACACCCACCATATACCTTCCTCAAAACAGCCACCATACCTACCTATTATGGCATCTCCATAGCTATTCCGAGATATATTGCCATGCAACTTTCCGCCGTTCCGTTCATATGACACGCATTACTTTTCTCATATTGCTCTTTGCATGATCATGTAGTTGACATTGTATTTGTGGAAAGGCCACCTACATAATTTTCATACATGTCGCTCTTGATTCATCGCATATCACGTTACACCGCCGGAGGCATTCATATAGAGGCATACCTTGTTCTAGCTTTGAGTTGTAAATCCATAAAAGTGCGATGATCTTCATTATTAAAGCATTGTCCTAGTGAGGAAAGGATGATGAAGACTATGCTTCCCCCACAAGTCGGGATGAGACTTCGGACATTGCAAAAGAAAAGAAAAGAAAAGGAAAAAAAGAGAAAGGCCAAAAAAAGAGAAAGGCCAAAGAAAAAAAAGAAAAATAAAAAGAAGAAAAATAAAATGAGAGAAAAAGAGAGAAGGGACAATGCTACTATCTCTTTTTCCACACTTGTGCTTCAAAATAGCACCATGATATTCATGATAGAGAGTCTCATATTTTGTCACTTTCATATACTAGTGGGAATTTTTCATTATAGAACTTGGCTAGTATAATCCAATGATGGGCTTCCTCAAAGTGCCCTAGGTCTTCGTGAGAAAGCAATTTGGATGCACACCCACTTAGTTTATTTTGTTGAGCTTTCATATATTTATAGCTCTAGTGCATCCGTTGCATGGGAATCCCTACTCACTCACATTGATATCTATTAATGGGCATCTCCATAGCCCGTTGATACGCCTAGTTGATGTGAGACTATCTTCTCGTTTTTTGTCTTCTCCACAACCACCGTCCTATTCCACCCATAGTGTTATGTCCATGGCTCACGCTCATGTATTGCGTGAAAGTTGAAAATTTTGAGATTATTAAAGTATCAAACAATTGCTTGGCTTGTCATCGGGGTTGTGCATGATTAAATACTTTGTGTGATGAAGATAGAGCAACAGCCAGACTATATGATTTTGTAGGGATAACTTTCTTTAGCCATGTTATTTTGAGAAGACATGATTACTTTGATTAGTATGCTTGAAGTATTACTATTTCTTATGTCAATATGAACTTTTATTTTGAATCATTTGGATCTGAACATTCATGCCACAATAAAGAAAATTACATTGAGAATTATGCTAGGTAGCATTCCACATCAAAAACTTCTTTTTTACCATTTACCTACTCGAGGACGAGCAGGAATTAAGCTTGGGGATGCTTGATACGTCTCCAACGTATCTATAATTTTTGATTGTTCCATGCTATTATATTACCCCTTTTGGATGTTTATGGGCTTTATTTTACACATATATATCATTTTTGGGACTAACCTACTAACCGGAGGCCCAGCCCATATTGCTGTTTTTTTTGCCTATTTCAGTATTTCAAAGAAAAGGAATATCAAACGGGGTCCAAACGGAATGAAACCTTCGGGAGCGTGATTTTTGGAACAAACGTGATCCAGAGGACTTAGAGTGCAAGTCAAGAAGCAGCCGAGGCAGCCACGAGATAGGAGGCCGCCCCCCTGTAGGGCGCGCCCCCTGTCTCGTGGGCCCCTCGGGCGGCCACCGACGTACTTCTTCCTCCTATATATACCTACGTACCCCGAAAATATCCAGGGGCACCACGAAACACAATTTCCACCGCCGTAACCTTCTGTATCCGCGAGATCTCATCTTGGAGCCTTCGCCGGCACTCTGCCGGAGGGGGAATCGACCACGGAGGGCTTCAACATCAACATCCTTGCCCCTCCGATGGGTTGTGAGTAGTTTACCACAGACCTACGGGTCCATAGTTATTAGCTAGATGGCTTCTTCTCTCTTTTTGGATCTCAATACAATGTTCTCCCCCTCTCTTGTGGAGATCTATTTGATGTAAACTCTTTTTGCGGTGTGTTTGTCGAGATCCGATGAATTGTGGGTTTATGATCAAGTTTATCTATGAATAATATTTGAATCTTCTCTGAATTCTTTTATGTATGATTGAGTTATCTTTGCAAGTCTCTTCTAATTATCAGTTTGGTTTGGCCTACTATATTGATCTTTCTTGCCATGGGAGAAGTGCTTAGCTTTGGGTTCAATCTTGCGGTGTCCTTACCCAGTGACAGAAAGGGTTGCAAGGCACGTATTGTATTATTGCCATCGAGGATAACAAGATGGGGTTTATATCATATTGCATGAGTTTATCCCTCTACATCATGTCATCTTGCTTAATGCGTTACTCTGTTCTTATGAACTTAATACTCTAGATGTAGGCAGGAGTCGGTCGATGTGTGGAGTAATAGTAGTAGATGCAGGCAGGAGTCGGTCTACTTGTTATGGACGTGATGCCTATATACATGATCATGCCTAGATAATCGCATAACTATGCGCTTTTCTATCAATTGCTCGACAGTAATTTGTTCACCCACCGTAATACTTATGCTATCTTGAGAAAAGCCACTAGTGAAACCTATGGCCCCCGGGTCTATCTCTTATCATATTTTCTTTCAATCTACTTTTATTTGCATCTTTACTTTTTGCATCTATATTATAAAATACCAAAAATATATTTATCTTATCTTACTATCTTTATTAGGTCTCACTTTCGCAAGTGGCCGTGAAGGGATTGACAACCCCTTTATTGCGTTGGTTGCGAGTTCTCAGTTTGTTTGTGTAGGTGTGTGGGACTTTTGAGGAGCCTCCTACTGGATTGATACCTTGGTTCTCAAAAACTGAGGGAAATACTTACGCTACTACTGCTGCATCACCCTCTCCTCTTCAAGGAAAACCAATGCAAGCTCAAGACGTAGCACCGTTACCCTTCATGGATTGAAGTCTCCATCAATGTGGATGTACGATAGCACCACCTATCAGAACCACGCCAAAAACATACGTGTCTCCTATTGCATTTGCACTCTCCAATCCCATCACTTTGCATTCTTGCAAGTTGCATGCTTTACTTTCTGCTGCTTATATACTCTTTGCATGCTTGCATGAATTGTGTTAAGATTGCTTGACTTGTGCTAAGTTGATAAAATCTGGCAAGAACTAAAATTGGGAAAAGGTTAAGTTTTTATTTGGTCAAGTAGTCTAATCACCCCCCCTGCTCTAGACATACTTTCGATCCTACAATTGGTATCAGAGCTTTGGTCTCCATTTGCCTTGATTTCCATAGCTTTTGGTGATCATAGCCTTGGTTTCACAACCTAGGAGAGTATGGCGTCTAGCGAGGGAAATTACCACCGTAGAGGTCCTTACTTTGATGGTACTAATTTTGCTAGTTGGAAGCATAAGATGAAAATGAATATTTTTGGACATAACCCCGTCGTTCTGGCTATTGTGTGTATTGGCTTGCAAGGTGAATTCTTTGATGGGAGAGAACCGAATTGTGAAGCTACTGTGGAAGAGTTGAAGATGCTGCAATACAACGCTCAAGCTTGTGATATCCTCTTCAACGGATTGTGCCCCGAAAAATTCGACAAAATCAGCCGCCTTGAGAATGCAAAGGAAATTTGGGATACTTTGATTGATATACACGAAGGTACCGACTCCGTCAAGGAATCCAAATTGGATGTGCTTCAAAGTCAACTTGACAAGTTCAAATTGAAGGATGGTGAAGGTGTCGCTGAAATGTACTCTATGCTTGCTCTCATCACAAATGAGATTGCCGGCTTAGGAAGTGAAGAGATGACCGATAAATTCATCATCAAGAAGATCCTAAGAGCCTTGGATGGAAAATATGATACCGTGTGAACATTGATCCAAATGATGCCCAATTACAAAGATCTCAAGCCAACGGAAGTCATTGGAAGAATTGTTGCTCATGAGATGTCACTCAAGGATAAGGAAGAGCTTCACGACAAGTCAAGTGGTGCTCACAAAGCCTCATGTGATGCTCCTACATCATCAAGTGAGAAACAAACGTTCAACGAGGAATTGAGCCTAATGGTGAAAAACTTCAACAAGTTCTAGAAGATTAGAAGCAGGGAAAGAAGTTCCAAGTCAAGGTCCTAGAATGACAAAAGATCTTCGAGTCATGAACGTAATTGCGACAATTGTGGAAGACCCGGACACTACTCCAATGAGTGTACGGCTCCTTACAAAAGGAGAGAAGATTCGCCTAAAAGAATAAGTAAAAGAGAAGAATCACCACCAAGAGAGAGAAGGAGTAGAGATGATCGTTATGAACGAAGAACCTCCCGGAGAAGCAAGGATTCATAAAGGAAGGACAAATCATCAAAGAGCTACACAAAGCAAAGACATCAAGCTCATGTTGGTGAATAGGTATCCGGCTCCGACTCCGACCATCACTCCGAGAGAAGCTATCACTCCGACTCCGAATATACTCAAGATGAATGTGTTGCCGGTCTAGCACTTGTGTCAACCAACTCCTATGACATATTTGACTCACCAAATGAAGGAATTGGGAGATTGTCACATCCCTAGCTTCTGGTAATGCACTAGGCTAGACCTCTTGCTGCATCATGTTTAAATTCAAATGAAATTAGAATTGAGGAATTTTCAAAGCCTCAGAAACCTCTAAAAATAACCAACAATTAAATCTTCTCAAATGTGTCCAAGAAAATGTTCCTGTTATTCTCTGGAAATATTGGCAAGAGGTAAAATCCAAACCAATATTTTTGGTGTCTCAGAAACATTTAATTTGGGCATTTGAATTAAATCAATAATTATTTGAATTGGATTTATATCTACTATTAAATAAATATAGGTCCAATAATTCTGAAATATTTTGTGGAGCATTGTTTTAATTCTTTTAGCTCCTAAAAATATTGTTAGAAGCAAAATAAATTGAATTGGTTTCAAAACCAAATTCAAAACAAACCTGCAAAATAGAAAACAGAATTAAAAAAAAGAAAGAGAGAGGGAGAGAGTTTTACCTGGCCACCTACCCGTGCAGCCCAACAGGACCGGCCCAGCGCGGCCCAGCCCACCTCCTTCCCCCCCCCCCTTTGTCCTCTTCTTCCTCTGCCAGTAGGCAGAGGCGAGGCGTGGCGCGCGCCCGAAGAGCGCCGGCCACCTCCTGCTTCGCCGTGGCAGCCTCCCCGACTCCCTCGCGACGCCACGGAGACGCCTCGACCCCCTCGACCGCCTCTCTTTTCCCCTGGACCCCGTTCCCTCCTCTGCTCTCTCCCTGCACGCGCCCGAGCGGAGCTCGTCGTCGCCGTCGCTGTTCGCCGTAGCCACCGTGCTCCTCACTGCCACCCGAAGTACCCAGGAGATCCGCCCCGACCACCTCTTCCTCCTCGCCGAGAAGCGCACCGCGGGAGCCCCTGCATCGCCGCCATCGCCGTCGTCTTCTACCTCGGACCCGCCGGCCATCTTCGTCAAATTCGTCGGCTCCGGTGCCTCCCCGAGCTCCCCGAGGCCACCGTCGCAACCCCTGTGAGCTCCACTCCGTTTCCCCTCCTTCATTTTGTTCGTTCCCGTGCCGTAGCACCCCGGCCACATTCCCGAGCGCCGCCGTCCGCCATGGACGCCGGGCATGGCACTGACGTGCTGTTGCGGCCAGTCCGACGAGCCTAGCGTGCTCCTAGCTGCCCCAGGAGTCCGCATAGCCCCTCAGCCAGCCCCCTAGCGCCCCGTAACCTCGCTCCGCCCAAACCCGAGCTCCGGCAGCCGCCGCGGCCCCCACTCCGGCGAGCTCCGGCCACCCCGCGCCTCCCGCATGCCTCCTTTGGATGCACGCAAGCAAGGGCAACCCTCTGGTGCCCTTGGCTTGGCCCAAAACCGCTCGCAGCGCCACTCCGGCGAGCTCCCGCCGCAGTTTTGGTCGTCGCCGGCCGAACTCCGGCGACTGCCGACGTGGCACGCCTAATTAGCACTAATGACGCCTAAACACCCCCCCACAGCCACTGACAGTGGGCCCCGTAGTGGGTCAAAGCCCGGGTCAACGCGGGATTAGCCCCTGTGTCACTGACGTGTGGACCCCACACGTCAGGTTTGACCCGAGCCGGCCCCTGTTGACTTGCTGACGTCATGCCAACGTCATGCTGACGCAGTAATGCTTTCTGGATTTAATTTAATTCTGAAATTCCAGAAAAATGCCCTAAACTTCAATAAATCATAGAAAATTAACCGTAACTCCAAATTAAATAATTTATATATAAAAAATTATCAGAAAAATTCAAGGAATCCATCTGTACCATTTTCATGCATGTTAGAACAACTTATCACTACTGTTTAGGGCAAATGAAGTGAATGACATTTAGATAACCACATATGGAGTTGGAATTTGAATTTTATATTCAAACCAACTTCATTTAATCTGTTGCTAGTGGCATTAGCCCAAAACACATTCATATTGCCATGTCATAGCATGCATCATATTGTGCATTGCATTGATTGTGTTCCTTTCTGTGTTGCCGGTATTTGTCCCCTCTCGATAGACGTGATACCGATGATGTGATCGTTGACACTGATGAAGACTCAATGTTATCTTCAGAAGTGCCAGGCAAGCAAAACCCCCTTGTTCATTCCGATACAATCCTACTCTCTCGCTCCTGCTCTCTTTTACTGCATTAGGACAACATCGATTCATCTGTTACTTGCTGCGGTAGCTGAACCCCTTTATCCTTTGCATGACCTGTCATTGCCACAGTAAATAGATGAAACCCACTAGCATGAGTAGGAGTTGTTTGAGCCCTGATGTGCCTACTCATTCATGCTTGTTTGTCATGCCTGCTACTTCTTAGAGTTGAGTCAGGTCTGATTCATCGGGGATGAATTAGAGGCGTGTGAACATGTCCTACTGTGTGTGAGCTAAGTGTGTGAACACGATTTGGTAAAGGTAGCGGTGAGAGGCCATGTAGGAGTACATGGTGGGTTGTCTCATTGCAGCCGTCCTCAGGAACTGAGTTCTGTGTTTGTGATCCATGATTCAGCTACTACCATGCATTGGGCCCGAAACCAATGGACCCTCTCGGCTTCTTGATCACCCTTGTCCTCTGTCCAGGAGTTGCAAGTAGTTTCTGGTGTTTGTAGTATGCTGGAGGCCGTGCGCAGCGCTGACCGTAGGGGTGGGCTGTGATGCGGTAGGCACGTGGCCGGGTAAACCGGGCGCCCGTTTGGTGTCACGGAACCCTGTTCACATCGTTTGGGGCTGTGAGCGAAACTCCGGCCGGATCTCCTCATGGATGGAACCCGAATAGGCGATAAACCTGGACTAGAGACTTGAGTGTTTAGGCAGGCCGTGGCCGACACCCACGTTGGGCTTCCGCTTGAAGGTTGCTGAGTACATGTCGTGTAAACGGCGGTAAGTGGTGAGAGCGTGTGTGAAGAAGTACACCCCTGCAGGGTTAATATGATCTATTCGAATAGCCGTGTCCACGGAAAAGGACTTCTGGGTTGCTTATATCAGTTCATAGACAAGTGAAAGTGGATACCCTAAAATACGCAAGATAAGCGTGAGTGCTATGGATGGCGTTCTCGTAGGGAGACGGGAGCGGTTCCATAGTGGTGTATTGATATGGTGAATATGTGGACTCGTGTGCGCCACCTCAAAAGAGTTACATTGCAGTCGTAGTTTAGGATAGCCACCGAGTCAAAGCTGGCTTGCTGCAGTTAAACCCCACCATCCCCTTTGTTGATAATGATGCATATGTAGTTAGTTCTGATGTAAGTCTTGCTGGGTACATTTGTACTCACGTTTGCCTATTTTATGTTTTTGCAGAGAGACTTCAGTCTCACTAGTAGTTTCGCGTGGACTTCGACGTTTAGCTTGTTACCTCAGCTACGATCTTGTGCCCTCGGCAGGATCTGGTAGATAGTCAGGCTTCTCAGCCTTTTTCATTTATAGATGTCTGTACCCAGACATGATAGCTTCCTCTTGTGCTTTGACTTGTATGCTCTGAGTGTTGGGTCATGAGACCCATGTTTGTAATATCTCGCTCCTCGGAGCCTATTGAATAAATTACTTGTGTCGTAGAGTCATGTTGTGATGCCATGTTGTATTTGCACATATCGAGCATATTGTGTGTATGTTATTGAAATGCTTGGTATGTGTGGGATCTGGCTATCTAGTTGTTTATCCTTAGTAGCCTCTCTTACCGGGAAATGTCTCCTAGTGTTTCCACTGAGCCATGGTAGCTTGCTGCTGCTCCGGAACACTTAGGCTGGCCGGCATGTGTCCTTCTTCGTTCCTGTGTCTGTCCCTACGGGGAAATGTCACGCGATGAATACCGGAGTCCTGTTAGCCCGCTACAGCCCGGTTCACCGGAGTCCTGCTAGCCCAGTGCTACAGCCTGGATTCACTCGCTGATGACCGACACGTTCGATGCTGGGTCATGGATGCCTGTCCCTGTAAGTTTGTGCCACTTTGGGTTTACGACTAGCCATGTCAGCCCGGGCTCCTTATCATATGGATGCTAGTGACACTGTCATATACGTGTGCCAAAAGGCGCAAACGGTCCCGGGTAAAGGTAAGGCGACACCCGTGGGAATACCGTGCGTGAGGCCGCAAAGTGATATGAAGTGTTACATGCTAGATCTATGTGGCATCGAGTCGGGGTCCTGACAGCGTTGGTATCAGAGCTTGACTGCCTGTAGGGTTACCAAGCCAAACTGGTCGAAGTTGAGTCTAGAAATTCTTTAGTTATATAAGGGAATTGATTGTGGGATGGAACGTAAGGCTCTTTTACTCCTTATACCTCATGCCCTTCTGATCTGAGTCATCTTATCTTTCCTACGGGGTTAAGAAACTAGGCTATCTCTTCTTTCTATCAGGATTACGTGTTACTAATCCGTAGACTTATAAGATTGTTGGATTAAGCCTCGTTTCAGTTCCTAGTACTTCTGTATGTTAACTGTTGATCTCGAAACCTTGATATCGTGCTTCTGAGTGGTTATGCCACCATTTTGTGAATGTCTCAAATCTTTTCTGAGCATTTACAGCCGTTATGCTGTCCGAGTCATCCCAGGTTTCTAAATAGTTTGAAGCAATTTGCAAAATCATTTCCCTCTGGTTTCGATGTTCCTTTATGCTAGCTCAATCACACTAATTGTTGAGTTGAGGTAATTTATTGCCCTGACATATATGTTGGAGCTATTATTATGACCCTAGGTGTCTTAGGGGATCACCTAGTAATTTAGCCATGATTGGTGTCCCAGTGTGATGATTCTGGCCTTTATCCTCAAAAGCATTCTGTGATGCTACTTAGTAATAGGTATTCTGTTCCTGGGTTCTTGAACCCGAGATTCACTCCACCTACTTCGTGTTGATAGTAATTGTTAGTGCCTTCAGGATATTAGTAACCTTTGCGATAGTCCTTGGAGTCCGTGGTATCTTCTTCTTCCAAATACCATGAACTACTTATGGCAGAAGTTCCTCGTTGAACTGAAATATCACAACAGGATTATTCTTGAGGAGTTCTCCATTCATAAATCGTGACTCTGCCAGTTCTACCTTTCTGCATGGGTTATCCGGAAGAATTATGTTGAACTCGGTTCGACATACTAATTTATGCATCCACAACTCAGAAAGTTATATGTTCCTTTGAGTTGTCCCTCTTTAGTTGTCTACTGACCTTCGTCTATCAATTGATAGTCAAGAGTATGCGCGCGTTCGTTTGTCGATGCCTATTACTCTTGTGGCCCGTCAAGCCATTCCGTCCTGAATGACTAGGAGAAACAAACTCCAGTACCTCATCCATATTTAGGATTGGGTCAAAGTAGTTGTGTTCCGCAGATCAAGTTACAATCCAGCTTCTGGTCTGCTCTACCCTGAAGTATTACCTTCTTTATGACAGGAATTTCATGAGAATTGCACCACCTTTTGTGAATTCTTAACATAGTGATACTTCTCGCCATCCTTTTTCATTCCTCGGTTCCGTGTTGATGCAACCGGAATACCGACAAATGAATTGTGATGTGTGAAATCAATACTCCTAGCAACCTCGTTGCTTGGTAGTTAAAGGATAATAATTTTATTCTTAGTATGTTGGTTATTGAATCACCATTCTAAGATTGATCGTGCTACCTAGTCCTTATTTCCTGGTGCACTCTTTGATTGATGAGTTAGGATTTGTCAAGTCCTCGCTCATTTGATCATATCATCTTGCCCTGAAAAGTAAGATTGTTCTCGAGCTTAGTAACATATCGGTGGTTCGTGATTTTCCGAAGATCTTCTCGGAAGTACTACCAGGTCGTCACCTGACCGTTATGTTGAGCCCGTGATCAAGTTGGTTTCTTATGAACCACCTTCTTTCCAAGAATCGGTGTTAGATATCCCTGAGCTAGTTGGTTAAGCTGGACAACAACTTGGAGAGTTGGAAGATAAAAACTTGTCTGACTTAGTTCGTTCCAAAGGGATATTCTTGTGTAGTGTGTGTTGAAGAAAGATGATATCTTCATCGATTGGTCCCTGTGATCAGTTGCTGGACCTATTGTCTTATCAATCCCTTGATTTGAGTGTGGGCTATCGTCAAATCAAATCAGTACCAACGATGCTCGTAATGTCGTCCTACTCGTGGTTGATCCCTCGAGCATACACCATTACATCTTTGGTCTGACCAATGCTATCACCGTGTTCACATGATGGTGGAAGTCCAGTGATATGGAAATTCCGATGAGTTGCTGTTGAGCCCATCAGTAGCATTTTGTCTCCCCCCATGAATCATGTTGAACATCAACCTAGTGTTGGAAACTTGTGTAAGCATTTCTTCGTGTTTCGTTCATGAAGCATATGTTTGAATGAAAGTAGTGATTTTCCCTAATTCATGTGCATATGATGCAAGTTGCCGCCATGAATTTGAGGAAGATTGTTTTGTTTCCCTGGAATCATTCCAAATTAGTCATGCACACGTGCGAAGTATTCTGTGGTCTGGAGACTTGCAACCTTCATTCCATATGTGTCCCGAGCACACCAAGCCACTGATTGATTTGTTCAAGGGGAAGAAGTTCCTTCATAAGAGACAATCATATGACTTATGCAAGGACTTTGTTATCCACGGTGATGGTTCCCAACCAGAACTCGGTAGTGTTTTATTGTAAGACTACCACGTGGTCATGCTTGTCCGGGACAACGTGTTCACATGTTTGTAGCAGAACCAGCTCATGTTTTGGAGCTTACTATCGTAGTTCATTTCCCGAGAATCTCGCAACGTCATCTCGTCGATTTGTGTTGCAAACTTTCATTTTTCTTTCTAGACTTGATGAGTCTGGGATATCCTGACACCAACCAGATCTGAATCTCAGGCAGATATGATGGTTGGAACATTCTCCAAGAACTATAATATTGGTCCCTCGATAACCGGTAAAGTGGATGTCGTGGCCAACACACCCAGCCGGAAGACCTGTTATTATAATATCTTGATTGAGGAAGTTGGCCACCTCCCCATAGGGATTTCGTAGGATTTACTCCCTAGTTGCCCCTATGGATTTTGAGATCCCGAAGTCCGACCTTTTACTTGATGTCCTAGATACCAGACCATTTCTATGAATGGGTTACACTAGCACATCAAGGAGAACATTAGAAGCGGAGTGCTAAATGTTTCTCGGTCGATCATCCAGATTTTGTTTCCTTGGCCTCGCTAAGATAAAATCTGAGAAGGTGTTATCTTTCTTTGCATCTACATCCTCCATCATCATTCATCATGGTAGCAAGTTTTGTTGCCGGACCCTTGACACGGATGTTGGTAAAACCTTGATGAATATGGAAATGCTCAAGTTCTTGAGAGCACGCACAAGCGTTACGTGTTATCATCGGCTCTAACTGGGATTACTCTCAGTTTCCTCGGCAATGCTATGACCTCTTCAAACAGTGAATTCACTCCCTATTGTTGGGTTCTTCCCCAGTTACCAGAATCATTCCTAGCATTTGCATTTTGTTCCTAGCTTGCACCGCCAATGTGCCATTCTACCATGGGTCTCTTCCATTTCCGGTGATAAGCAAATTCATCCATTACGTTGTCTTCAACAAGGTAATCCACATCATCCAAGTCCGAGTATGCCATTCTACCGACCCCCTCCAAACGATCGCTCGAGAATTGCCTTAGGCTGGTTTAAAGAGTTTCAATGATCTCTGAATCAAAAGTAATTCTTTTTGCCACTTAAGGGGATATCTCTACGAGTCACCTTCCGTAAGGTGTATCGTTATGGTATCATGGCAACTCAACTCCTCGCTACGTTGACAATCGTTTACCACCTTCTTGGGTATGAAATTGTTGTCTACCTAGTGAACCTTCGTCATCCGTTTCTTCCACCCCTATTGATGTGTATCTCGTGTCTCAACCCGAAAGATGGTTCTATGTCTCATTCCGTAAGTTAATCTTGAGTTGTTCGATCTTCGAGGAGATCGACCCTTCTAGAGTCTCCTTCTTCCCCCCCCTGTCATGTTGACAGGATTTCTCAGAGCAAGACGACAAGACAAAGATGGTGTTCAAATCAACGTTCATTTGAAGTGCACCCTGGATCGTGAACATTATACTAGTTGCGTTTCCCCTTCACCTTACCCTACGCTTGAATCTCGAGACGAGATTCTTGTTTAGTGGGGGTGAGTTGTCACATCCCTAGCTTCTGGTAATGCACTAGGCTAGACCTCTTGCTGCATCATGTTTAAATTCAAATGAAATTAGAATTGAGGAATTTTCAAAGCCTCAGAAACCTCTAAAAATAACCAACAATTAAATCTTCTCAAATGTGTCCAAGAAAATGTTCCTGTTATTCTCTGGAAATATTGGCAAGAGGTAAAATCCAAACCAATATTTTTGGTGTCTCAGAAACATTTAATTTGGGCATTTGAATTAAATCAATAATTATTTGAATTGGATTTATATCTACTATTAAATAAATATAGGTCCAATAATTCTGAAATATTTTGTGGAGCATTGTTTTAATTCTTTTAGCTCCTAAAAATATTGTCAGAAGCAAAATAAATTGAATTGGTTTCAAAACCAAATTCAAAACAAACCTGCAAAATAGAAAACAGAATTAAAAAAAGAAAGAGAGAGGGAGAGAGTTTTACCTGGCCACCTACCCGTGCAGCCCAACAGGACCGGCCCAGCGCGGCCCAGCCCACCTCCTTCCCCCCCTTTGTCCTCTTCTTCCTCTGCCAGTAGGCAGAGGCGAGGCGTGGCGCGCGCCCGAAGAGCGCCAGCCACCTCCTGCTTCGCCGTGGCAGCCTCCCCGACTCCCTCGCGATGCCACGGAGACGCCTCGACCCCCTCGACCGCCTCTCTTTTCCCCTGGACCCCGTTCCCTCCTCTGCTCTCTCCCTGCACGCGCCCGAGCGGAGCTCGTCGTCGCCGTCGCCGTTCGCCGTAGCCACCGTGCTCCTCACTGCCACCCGAAGTACCCAGGAGATCCGCCCCGACCACCTCTTCCTCCTCGCCGAGAAGCGCACTGCGGGAGCCCCTGCATCGCCGCCATCGCCGTCGTCTTCTACCTCGGACCCGCCGGCCATCTTCGTCAAATTCGTCGGCTCCGGTGCCTCCCCGAGCTCCCCGAGGCCACCGTCGCAACCCCTGTGAGCTCCACTCCGTTTCCCCTCCTTCATTTTGTTCGTTCCCGTGCCGTAGCACCCCGGCCACATTCCCGAGCGCCGCCGTCCGCCATGGACGCCGGGCATGGCACTGACATGCTGTTGCGGCCAGTCCGACGAGCCTAGCGTGCTCCTAGCTGCCCCAGGAGTCCGCATAGCCCCTCAGCCAGCCCCCTAGCGCCCCGTAACCTCGCTCCGCCCAAACCCGAGCTCCGGCAGCCGCCGCGGCCCCCACTCCGGCGAGCTCCGGCCACCCCGCGCCTCCCGCATGCCTCCTTTGGATGCGCGCAAGCAAGGGCAACCCTCTGGTGCCCTTGGCTTGGCCCAAAACCGCTCGCAGCGCCACTCCGGCG
>NC_041391.1:407713883-407715314 GCF_002162155.2 Triticum dicoccoides | reverse complement strand
TGGTAGCAAGTTGTGTTGCCGGACCCTTGACACGGATGTTGGTAAAACCTTGATGAATATGGAAATGCTCAAGTTCTTGAGAGCACGCACAAGCGTTACGTGTTATCATCGGCTCTAACTGGGATTACTCTCAGTTTCCTCGGCAATGCTATGACCTCTTCAAACAGTGAATTCACTCCCTATTGTTGGGTTCTTCCCCAGTTACCAGAATCATTCCTAGCATTTGCATTTTGTTCCTAGCTTGCACCGCCAATGTGCCATTCTACCATGGGTCTCTTCCATTTCCGGTGATAAGCAAATTCATCCATTACGTTGTCTTCAACAAGGTAATCCACATCATCCAAGTCCGAGTATGCCATTCTATCGACCCCCTCCAAACGATCGCTCGAGAATTGCCTTAGGCTGGTTTAAAGAGTTTCAATGATCTCTGAATCAAAAGTAATTCTTTTTGCCACTTAAGGGGATATCTCTACGAGTCACCTTCCCTAAGGTGTATCATTATGGTATCATGGCAACTCAACTCCTCGCTACATTGACAATCGTTTACCACCTTCTTAGGTATGAAATTGTTGTCTACCTAGTGAACCTTCGTCATCCGTTTCTTCCACCCCTATTGATGTGTATCTCGTGTCTCAACCCGAAAGATGGTTCTATGTCTCATTCCGTAAGTTAATCTTGAGTTGTTCGATCTTCGAGGAGATCGACCCTTCTAGAGTCTCCTTCTTCCCCCCCCCCCTGTCATGTTGACAGGATTTCTCAGAGCAAGACGACAAGACAAAGATGGTGTTCAAATCAACGTTCATTTGAAGTGCACCCTGGATCGTGAACATTATACTGGTTGCGTTTCCCCTTCACCTTACCCTACGCTTGAATCTCGAGACGAGATTCTTGTTTAGTGGGGGTGAGTTGTCACATCCCTAGCTTCTGGTAATGCACTAGGCTAGACCTCTTGCTGCATCATGTTTAAATTCAAATGAAATTAGAATTGAGGAATTTTCAAATCCTCAGAAACCTCTAAAAATAACCAACAATTAAATCTTCTCAAATGTGTCCAAGAAAATGTTCCTGTTATTCTCTGGAAATATTGGCAAGAGGTAAAATCCAAACCAATATTTTTGGTGTCTCAGAAACATTTAATTTGGGCATTTGAATTAAATCAATAATTATTTGAATTGGATTTATATCTACTATTAAATAAATATAGGTCCAATAATTCTGAAATATTTTGTGGAGCATTGTTTTAATTCTTTTAGCTCCTAAAAATATTGTCAGAAGCAAAATAAATTGAATTGGTTTCAAAACCAAATTCAAAACAAACCTGCAAAATAGAAAACAGAATTAAAAAAAGAAAGAGAGAGGGAGAGAGTTTTACCTGGCCACCTACCCGTGCAGCCCAACAGGACCGGCCCAGCGCGGCCCAGCCCACCTCCT
>NC_041391.1:407693815-407709714 GCF_002162155.2 Triticum dicoccoides | reverse complement strand
CGGGAAATGTCTCCTAGTGTTTCCACCGAGCCATGGTAGCTTGCTATTGCTCCGGAACACTTAGGCTGGCCGGCATGTGTCCTTCTTCGTTCCTGTGTCTGTCCCTTCGGGGAAATGTCACGCGATGAATACCGGAGTCCTGTTAGCCCGCTACAGCCCGGTTCACCGGAGTCCTGCTAGCCCAGTGCTACAGCCTGGATTCACTCGCTGATGACCGACACGTTCGATGCTGGGTCATGGATGCCTGTCCCTGTAAGTTTGTGCCACTTTGGGTTTACGACTAGCCATGTCAGCCCGGGCTCCTTATCATATGGATGCTAGCGACACTGTCATATACGTGTGCCAAAAGGCGCAAACGGTCCCGGGTAAAGGTAAGGCGACACCCGTGGGAATACCGTGCGTGAGGCCGCAAAGTGATATGAAGTGTTACATGCTAGATCTATGTGGCATCGAGTCGGGGTCCTGACAGAGATGCTTCATGGCTAAAGGCTCAAAGGTATCACACCCCGAGTATGTTGATTTCAATAGTGGTGAAGATGACTTGTTAGGTGATGATGATTTACTTGTTAACAACTCTAGTGATGAATACTATGATGAAACGTCAATTAATCATGCTAATCAAGATAAAATGAATGACAATGATAAGGAGAAGATTGAGCGTCTAACTAAAGAACTAAACACTCTTAAGTTAGCTCATGAGACTACCTTGGAAGATCATCGAGAACTTTTAAAGACTCATGAGAAGTTACGCTTTGAAAAGCTCAACCTTGAGCAAGAACATGAGTTTTTAAAGGCAATCAATGATGATCTTCGCAAGAAAAGTTCTTCTTACATTGCCAAGCGTTTACTCTTATCTACTTACATGCCACAAGTAAAGTCCAGCAACAAGACTAAGAAAGATTCTTCTTCTAGTAGTAACAATAATCATGCTAAATCCAATGTTGTTGCTTCTAGTAGTTCTCTTGATTCCACTAATGATGCTCTTAGCCAATTTACACTTGAGCAAGAAAATAGCTTATTGAAGGGAATTATAGAGAAAGATGTCTACAAGAGCCTTGCCGGAAGTAAGCAATTTTAGGAAATTGTACACAAGCAAGGAAGGCACCGGAAGAATCAAGGTGTTGGTTTTGAACGAAAGTTCAATGCCAATGGAGTTGAGTGGGAAGAAAATCAATACCCCAAGACAAAGCTTGTTCCCCAACAAGAGAAGTATGATCCTACTTCTTTCCAAGAGACACAAGCTCAAGATGATCTTCCACCACAATACCATAAGCAAAAAGGCAAGGACAAGCTTCAAGAGGAGATTGGTGCATTTGAAGAAGATCCCAAGGCCTTGGTCAAGTGGGTTCCCAAGACTACATCAAGTTCTACTTCATCAAGTTCCACTACAACCCCAAGGATTCCCATCAAGATGATGTGGATCCCAAAGAAGAAGGACTAGAAAGTTCTTGAGGGTGACTCCGCCAATATACTTCACTCATATCATTTTGGCAATGACAAGTGCAATCCACTTCCACATCTTGCACTAGTTCAAGGAGTCACAAACCCTCTTGTTGGTAAGTCAAGGGATAAGGTAACCTAATGCTTTCATGGACATCATCTTGTGTGTGCATCACTCTATGTCTATGGATATCCTTGTTTGTTCCTTGTGGGACTAACCCGTGTAGGTATTGAAAGCACAACTCACTTTAATGGATTGCTCCAAATGTTCTACAACAACATTGAGCATCCACATCTTCAACACCTACATGAAGTCATCATCGACAAAACCCAAGGTTAGTTCATCCCTCTTAAGGGGGGATCTCACATCTAGGGGGAGCTTTACTCTAAAGAATTGAGCTAAAGAACCTCTAATGGTGTGAACACAACAATGCTTTATGTAAAAGTGGTAACCCCACTTGTGCTTAAACAATGAGTATGACCTATGATCAAATGTTCTCATTTGACTCCTAAGTCAATATACTCCTATATGGATGACCTAGTCATCGCCAATTGGTTGATAGATGCTAGAATTGGTTGTGCATGTTTGTCACATGTTTCATTCGCCATTTTATTGTGTGAGCATGTCGTTTGCATATTTTACTCATTCAAGGACATACACTTTTTGTTTTGTTTGTTTGGTTTCTTTTCCTCTTCTGCCAAGTGGATGGACAAGAATGCCTAAGAACCTTCTCTAGCTATCTATGTTTTTCTCGTCTCAAACTCTATTCATGCTACATCACAAAGTTTGATCAAGTCAGATTCGAACCAATCTGTGTGAGGAGCACTCGGAGTCCCCGATTCGTCATAGACTTGAACTTCCAAAACCTCTTTGTGCATTTTGGTCTGACCGAGACATCCATTTTGGTCAAACCGAGTTCACTAAGTTGATCTAGGTTTTCATCCTGGTGCAACCAATTTGAACACTTCGATCACACCGAGTTGCAGCAATCGCTTGTGATTCTCCAATCTCGGTGCCACCGAGTTGTTCCACTCGGTCACACCGACAGGGTCGGGATATAAATACCCACGGGTGAGATTCTGGAAATTACTTCAAATCCCCTCAGCCCGCGCGTATCCTGCTCTGCCTCCTCGGGTCTCCGGATCGTCTCCTTGCCGCCAGTGACCTCCCGCCATTGGATTCTGCTGCCATCGACGGATTCAGTGATACGTCTCCAACGTATCTATAATTTTTTTATTGTTCCATGCTATTATATTACCCCTCTTGGATGTTTATGGGCTATATTTTACAGATTTATATCATTTTTGGGACTAACCTACTAACCAGAGGCCCAGCCCGTATTGCTGTTTTTTTGCCTATTTCAGTATTTCGAAGAAAAGGAATATCAAACGAAGTTCAAATGGAATGAAACCTTCGGGAGCGTGATTTTTGGAACGAACATGATCCAGAGGACTTGGAGTGCAAGTCAAGAGGCAGCCGAGGCGGCCATGAGAGGGTAGCCCCCCCCCCCTACAGGGCGCGCCCCCTGTCTCGTGGGCCCCTCGGGCGGCCACCGACGTACTTCTTCCTCCTATATAAGCCTACGTACCCCAAAAATATCGAGGGAGCCAACAAAACACAATTTCCACCGCCGTAACCTTCTGTATCTGCGAGATCCTATCTTGGAGCCTTCGCCAGCGCTCTGTCGGAGGGGGAATCGACCATGGAGGGTTTCTACATCAACACCATAGCCCCTCCGATGAGTTGTGAGTAGTTTACCACAGACCTTCGGGTCCATAGTTATTAGCTAGATGGCTTCTTCTCTTTTTTTGGATCTCAATGCAATGGTCTCCCCCTCTCTTGTGGAGATCTATTCGATGTAAACTCTTTTTGTGGTGTGTTTGTCGAGATCCGATGAATTGTGGGTTTATGATCAAGTTTATCTATGAGAAATATTTAAATCTCCTCTGAATTCTTTTATGTATGATTAAGTTATCTTTGCAAGTCTCTTCGAATTATCAGTTTGGTTTGTCCTACTAGATTGATCTTTCTTGCCATGGGAGAAGTGCTTAGCTTTGGGTTCAATCTTGCAGTGTCCTTACCCAGTGATAGAAAGGGTTGCAAGGCACGTATTGTATTGTTGCCATCAAGGATAAAAATATGGGGTTCATATCATATTGCATGAATTTATCACTCTACATCATGTCATCTTGCTTAAGGCGTTACTCTGTTCTTATGAACTTAATACTCTAGATGCAGACAGGAGTCGGTCGATGTGTGGAGTAATAGTAGTAGATGCAGGAAGGAGTCGGTCTACTTGTCACGGATGTGATGCCTATATACATGATCATGCCTATATAATCTCATAATTATTCGCTTTTCTATCAATTGCTCGATAGTAATTTGTTCACCCACCGTAATACTTATGCTATCTTGAGAGAAGCCACTAGTGATACCTATGGCACCCGGGTCTATCTTTTATCATGTTTGCTTTCAATCTACTTTTATTTGCATCTTTACTTTTTGCATCTATATTATAAAATACCAAAAATATATTTATCTTATCATACTATCTCTATTAGATCTCACTTTCGCAAGTGGCCGTGAAGGGATTGACAACCCCTTTACGTTGGTTGCGAGTTCTTTGTTTGTTTGTGTAGGTGTGTGGGACTTTTGAGGAGCCTCCTACTGGATTGATATCTTGGTTCTCAAAAACTGAGGGAAATACTTACGCTACTATTGCTGCATCACCCTTTCCTCTTCAAGGAAAACCAACGCAAGCTCAAGACGTAGCAGGAAGGATTTCTGGCGCCGTTGCCGGGGAGGTCTTCGCTCAAGTCAAGACATACCAAGTACCCACCACAAACTCATCTCCCTCGCATTTACATTATTTGCCATTTGCCTCTCGTTTTCCTCTCCCCCACTTCACCCTTGCCGTTTTATTCGCCCTCTCTTTACCAATCTCGTCCTCTCTTTTTGCTTGCCCTTTTTCTGTTTGCTCGTGTGTTAGATCTTTTACCTTGTCGTTATGGCTAGCTCAGTCTTTATACCTTCGTCTCCCGATTTTGAAGTTCTCCACTTCAAGCAAAGACAAGGAGAAAATTTAAAAGACGCTTGGTTTCGGATGTTAGAGTCTTATCGTAGTTGTGCTTTAGAAGGAGATTTCAAGATCTTAATTCGCAATTTTTACGTTGGGTTAACCTTACCCCAGAAACAACTCCTTGATGTTGCCGCAAAAGGGGAATTTATTGAAATTGATCCTAGTTCCGCTTATGAAATTTTAGAGGGGATAGTAGGAGTACTTCCCCGACACGAAGGATCACCCTTCTCTCTTGAAGGAACCCAAATTTTAGAGAAATTACTCTTGAATTGCAAAAACTTGTTGAACCTTTTAAGAATATTGTTGGGAGTATCAACCGCATGAATAATTTGATCACACTTTACAATAAGCGGTTGGATGCCTTAGATCAAA
This sequence comes from Triticum dicoccoides, assembly GCF_002162155.2. Classification (NCBI taxonomy): domain Eukaryota; kingdom Viridiplantae; phylum Streptophyta; class Magnoliopsida; order Poales; family Poaceae; genus Triticum; species Triticum dicoccoides. The sequence continues at coordinate 407,704,822 of NC_041391.1, read as the reverse complement.
GGATCTCTGAGCATGAAGGGAAATGAAAAGAGCCTCCCATACTTGAGCATAACTCCATTAAAAAGATTAGTGCCAAAGATGGCACTACTTAGATCTATCTTCGATTTTATGCCTAGCTAGGGGCGTTAAACGATAGCGCTAGTTGGGAGGCAACCCAATTTTCTTTGTGTTTCTTGTTTTTGTTCCTGTTTAGCAATAAATCTTGCATATACCTTCTGCTTAGATGTGTTTTTATCTTTTAATTAGTGTTTGTGCCAAGTAGAACCTATAGGATAACCTATGATGATAGTTGATTTGATTCTGCTGAAAAACAGAAACTTTGTGCGCACGAATTTAGTTTTGTTAAATCACCGAAACGTGATTTTGTGTTTATTCTTTTTTCTGATTATCAATAGATAAATTGTCCAGGACTTCCTATTTTGGTAGGATTTTTAGAATTCCAGAAGTTTGCATTAGTTACAGATTTCTGCAGACTGTTCTATTTTTGACAGATTCTGTTTTTCATGTGTTGTTTGCTTATTTTGATGCATCTATGGCTAGTAAAATAGTTTACAAACAATAGAGAAGTTGGAATACAGTAGGTTTAACACCAAAATAAATAAAGAATGAGTTAATTACAGTACCTTATGTGGTGGTTTTGTTTTATTTCACTAACGGAGCTTATAAGATTTCCTGTTGAGTTTTGTGTTGTGAAGTTTTCAAGTTTTGGGTAAAGCTTTTATGGACTATGGAATAAGGAGTGGCAAGAGACTAAGCTTGGGGATGCCCATGGCACCCCAAGATATTCAAGGATAGCCAAAATCCAAAGCTTGGGGATGCCCCCGGAAGGCATCCCCTCTTTCGTCTTCGTTCATTGGTAACTTTACTTGGAGCTATATTTTTATTCGCCACATGATATGTGTTTTGCTTGGAGCGTCGTGTATTATATTAGTCTTTGATTTTTAGTTTACCACAATCATCCCTGCTGTACACACCTTTTGGGAGAAGCCCACTAGATTAGAATTTGCTAGAATACTCTATGTGCTTCACTTATATCTTTTGAGCTTGATAGTTTTTGCTCTAGTGTTTCACTTATATATTTTAGAGCACGGCGGTGACTTAATTTGAAGAAATTTCTAGTCTCTCATGCTTCACTTATATTATTTTGAGGTTATTTTAGAACATCACGGTATTTGCTATGGTTACAAATTTGGTCCTAGAATGATGAGCATCCAAGTTGCGTATAATAAAAACTATCATAGAAAGTGAATTGGATGCTATGATCAATTTGATGCTTGATAATTTTTTTGAGATATGGAGGTGGTGATATTAAAGTCATGCTTGTTGGGGTGATTATGAAAAATACTTGTGTTGAGGGTTGTGATTCCCGTAGCATGCACATATGGTGAACCGCTTTGTGATGAAGTTGGAGCACAATTTTATTTATTGATTGTCTTCCTTATGAGTGGCGTCGGGCATGAGCGATGGTCTTTTGCAACCAATCTATCCCCCTAGGAGCATGCGCGTAGTACTTTGTTTTCAATGACTTGTAGATTTTTGCAATAAGTATATGAGTTCTTTTGACTAATGTTGAGTCCATGGATTATACGCACCCTCACCTTTCCACCATTGCTAGCCTCTCTTGTGCCACACAACTTTCGCCGGTACCATACACCCACCATGTACCTTCCTCAAAACAGCCACCATACCTACCTATTTTGGCATTTCGATATCCATTTCGAGATATATTGCCATGCAACTTTCCACCGTTCCGTTCATATGACACGCATGACTTTTGTCATATTGCTTTTTGCATGATCATGTAGTTGACATCGTATTTGTGGCAAGGCCATCTTCATAATTTTCATACATGTTGCTCTTGATTCATTGCATATCCCGGTACACCGCCGGAGGCATTCATATAGAGTCATATCTTGTTCTAGCTTTGAGTTGTAATTCTTGAGTTGTAAATCCATAAAAGTGCGATGATCTTCATTATTAGAGCATTGTCCCAGTGAGGAAAGGATGATGGAGACTATGATTCCCCCACAAGTCGGGATGAGACTTTAGACTTTACAAAAAGAAAAAAAGAAAAAGGCCAAAAAGAAAAAAAAAGAGAAAGGCCAAAAAAAGAGAAAAGAAAAAAATAAAATGAGAGAAAAAGAGAGAAGGGACAGTGCTACTATCTCTTTTTCCACGCTTGTGCTTCAAAGTAGCACCATGATCTTCATGATAGAGAGTCTCCTATGTTGTCACTTTCATATACTAGTGGGATTTTTTCATTATAGAACTTGGCTTGTATATTCCAATGATGGGCTTCCTCAAAATGCCCTAGGTCTTCGTGAGCAAGCAAGTTGGATGCACACCCATCTAGTTTGTTTTGTTGAGCTTTCATATATTTATAGCTCTAGTGCATCCGTTGCATGGCAATCCCTACTCACTCACATTGATATCTATTAATGGGCATCTCCATAGCCCGTTGATACGCCTAGTTGATGTGAGACTATCTTCTCCTTTTTTGTCTTCTCCACAACCACCATTCTATTACACATATAGTGTTATGTCCATGCCTCACGCTCATCTATTGCGTGAAAGTTGAAAAAGTTTGAGATTATAAAGTATGAAACAATTGCTTGGCTTGTCATCGGGGTTGTGCATGATTAAATACTTTGTGTAATGAAGATAGAGCAACATCCAGACTATATGATTTTGTAGGGATAACTTTCTTTGGCCATGTTATTTTGAGAAGACATGATTACTTTGATTAGTATGCTTGAAGTATCACCATTTTTATGTCAATATGAACTTTTATTTCGAATCATTTGGATCTGAACATTCATGCCACAGTAAAGAAAATTACATTGAGAATTATGCTAGGTAGCATTCCACATCAAAAATTATGTTTTTCTCATTTACCTACTCGAGGACGAGAAGGAATTAAGCTTGGGGATGCTTGATACGTCTCCAACGTATCTATAATTTTTGATTGTTCCATGCTATTATATTACCCCTCTTGGATGTTTATGGGCTTTATTTTACACAATTATATCATTTTTGGGACTAACCTACTAACCGGAGGCCCAGCCCGTATTGTTGTTGTTTTTGCCTATTTCAGTATTTCGAAGAAAAGGAATATCAAACGGAGTCCAAACGGAATGAAACCTTCGGGAGCGTGATTTTTGGAACGAACGTGATCCAGAGGACTTGGAGTGCAAGTCAAGAAGCAGCCGAGGCAGCCACGAGAGGGTAGGGCACACCCCCCCCCCACAGGGTGTGCCCCTGTCTTGTTGGCCCCTCGGGCGGCCACCAACGTACTTCTTCCTCCTATATAAGCCTACGTACCCCGAAAACATCGAGGGAGCCAACAAAACACAATTTCCACCGCCGTAACCTTCTGTATCCGCGAGATCCCATCTTGGAGCCTTCGCTAGCGCTCTGCCGGAGGGGGAATCGACCATGGAGGGCTTCTACATCACCACCATAGCCCCTCCGATGAGTTGTGAGTAGTTTACCACAGACCTTCGGGTCCATAGTTATTAGCTAGGTGGCTTCTTCTCTCTTTTTGGATCTCAATACAATGTTCTCCCCCTCTCTTGTGGAGATCTATTCGATGTAAACTCTTTTTGCGGTGTGTTTGTCGAGATCCAATGAATTGTGGGTTTATGATCAAGTTTATCTATGAGAAATATTTGAATATCCTCTGAATTCTTTTATGTATGATTGAGTTATCTTTGCAAGTCTCTTTGAATTATCAGTTTGGTTTGGCCTACTAGATTGATCTTTCTTGCCATGGGAGAAGTGCTTAGCTTTGGGTTCAATCTTGCGGTGTCCTTACCCAGTGACAGAAAGGGTTGCAAGGAACGTATTGTATTGTTGCCATCGAGGATAAAAAGATGGGGTTTATATCATATTGCATGAATTTATCCCTCTACATCATGTCATCTTGCTTAAGGCGTTACTCTGTTCTTATGAACTTAATACTCTAGATACAGGCAGGAGTCGGTTGATGTGTGGAGTAATAGTAGTAGATGCAGGCAGGAGTCGGTCTACTTGTCATGGACGTGATGCCTATATACATGATCATGCCTAGATAATCTCATAATTATTCGCTTTTCTATCAATTGCTCGATAGTAAATTGTTCACCCACCGTAATACTTATGCTATCTTGAGAGAAGCCACTAGTGAAACCTATGGCCCCGGGTCTATCTTTTATGATATTTGCTTTCAATCTACTTTTATTTGCATCTTTATTTTTTGCATCTATAATATAAAATACCAAAAAAATATTTATCTTATCATACTATCTCTATTAGATCTCACTTTCGCAAGTGGCCGTGAAGGGATCGGCAACCCCTTTATTGTGTTGGTTGCGAGTTCTTTGTTTGTTTGTGTAGGTGCGTGGGACTTTTGAGGAGCCTCCTACTGGATTGATACCTTGGTTCTCAAAATCTGAGGGAAATACTTACGCTACTATTGCTGCATCACCCTTTCCTCTTCAAGGAAAACCAACGCAAGCTCAAGACGTAGCATTCAGCTCCGCCGTCGCCGCTGTAGCGACCACCGGCCGTTCTAGGGTACGTGTTCGATCCCTTGTGATGTTTCTTTAACTCCGATTCCTAGCACAAGGACAATGCCATGATTCTTGCCACGAGTGAGATTGATCTATCCAGCTATATCTTCCTTAGGCCTAGTATGATTCGAAAATTTTAGGGTTAGCTCTCCGTAGAACTCATCTTGGACCGACCGAAATGTAGAAATTGGTCTCACCGATTCGGCTTAGGCCAATGCACATGCGCTTTTCGGTCTGACCGAAAATTGCAAATCGATGTGACCGAGTTCAAGATTATGTGAAACCTTAGCAATATCGGTGCCACCAAACTATGACTCGGTCTGACCGAGATCACTAGTTTAGGTTCCAAGTATTGCTTCGGTATCACCGAGTTTGTCAATTCGGTAGCTCCGAGATCACTTCTATAGAGAACTAAAACTAAGTTTTTGACTCAATTTGTTTTGCAAAACCTTTGTACTTTGTGATGCTCATCTACTCTACCTCATCTACAACCTATTCACAGGGTCTGCTGACAGTTTGCCTGCAAGATGTCTGACCAGAGTGACAGCCAGAACAGATCTGAATAGCAAGAGCAGTTGAGTGAGAGCACTAGTCCCTCCAGCAGCTATGATGAGGGCAGCAGGAGCACACCTAGTAACTTGCCCAAGGAAGCTACTAGAGCAAGAAAGAAGAGAACTTTAGATTCAAAAGATGAAGATTATGTTGCAGTTGAGGATGAGGCCACTTCAAAGAAGAGAGTGGTGAAGAAGGAGTTTGGCACTGCTGCTTCAACCAAGCCAGGGTTGAACAACAAAGCACCAGCAAAGAGAGTTCCTATGTCTAAGTCCAGAGCCTCCACTCAAGAAACTTTAGGATCTGAACCCAAAGAGACTGTTGCAGAAGGGAAGAAGAGGAAAGAGAGGGTCAAGAAGACCACTGCCAGGATCATTGGCAAGCCCTCTATGATGAGAGATTCTGAAGAGGAAGAGGAAGAGGATGCTGCTCCAGCACCTAAGGCACAAAAGCTAATGGGAGATGCAATTAAGTCAGGGGCTGCTACTAAGCCCAAACCTGCTCCCAAAGCTGCTGCTCTAGCCACCAAGACTGCATCCAAGAGGAGTACAAGAAACATTCCTGCTGAGGAGAAGAACAAGGCCACGGTGCCTGAAGTTGAAGAAGAAGAAGCTGAAGCCCAAGTGCTAAGGAATCTCAAACCAAAGATTCCAGACCACAATGATACACATCCTGTGGCAGAGGACATGAGCATCAGGAAACATGCAGGTCTGAACTTTGGAGGAAAAATGACCCATATGCTGTAAGAAGGAGAACTGTTGTGGATTACAGGTTCCACACAAAGAAACAGCAAGATTTCTATGAAACTATTCTGCTTGACAAGAAGCCAATAGTACGTGACATGAGATGGGTTGACTAGACATACATTAGAGAAAATGAAGATAACTTCCCAGGTGTCTATGATAGCTTCAAGGCTTGTGAAGTGGACAAGTTTGTTGGTCATAAGCTCACTAAGTGGAATGATGAGCTGATCATGCAATTTTACTCCACCGCTCACTTTTCTCCTAATGGCAGAGTTGTATGGATGTTAGAAGGTACTAGGTACCAATCCACTGTTGATGAATGTGCCAGATTGATAAATGCCCCAAAAGCTCATCAGGATGACTTGGATGTGTATGCCAAGAAGATGAAAGACCATAACTCAATGGCAAGTATGTACAAGGAAATTCCTGATGCATACCTGGAAACTCACAAGCTTGGTTCAGTGAAGCACTTATTGTCAGGCCTGCCTACAACCAATACCATCCTCAGGCATACTCTTTTGCCCAAGTCTGGAGATCACATAATGATAAGAGGACATTCCATCAACTTGCTGCACATTTTTGATGTTCCTCAAAAGTTCAAAGTGTTGAGTCTGATTGTGGAAACAATCAAGAGGACAGCTGCAGATCAGAAGAGGTCTTGTGGGTATGCTCCACAAATTCAGGTGCTCATCAACTCCAAGATGGGCACACGCACTTATCTATTGGACAAGGAGCATTTACCTCTCAAGCCATATCTTGAGGATAACACTGTTGTCATGGATGAGAAAGATCCTTCCTCAATACAAGCACATGAGCAGAGAGAGAAGGCAAGGGCAGAGAAAACTGCAAAGATGCCAAGTGCTGAAGAGTCATCTCAGGTGTTCTTAAAGAGTAAACAAGATCAACTTGGATATCTAATCCAATCCACCTTGAGGATTGAGAAGGGCTTGGCCACCCTGACTCAAAATTAGGAGAGTTTGGAGAGGATCATTGAACAGAAATTCTATGATCTTGATGTCAAAGTTACTGAGATTCAGTCAGTAGTTGAGCAACTCCAGGAGGAAGTAGAGGAGAAGAAAGGCAAGTCTACTACAGATGCTTTCACAAGAGTACCAAGAGGTCATAGGTCTGTTGCAGTGCCTGTTCCAGATACTAGAGCCACTACATCTGCACCAGCAGCCGCAGCTTCAGTGCCACCTCCAGCAGCCACTCCACCAGCTCCAGCTACATTAACAGAAGCCTTTTTCCTTGGAGTCATCTCTACACCACCTCATGAAGACCAATGATGCTAACACATTGTGCATTTGCAGTCCAAAGCAAATTTTAAATAATGCACAAATTTAGGAGGAGCTCTTGCTTGTCACATACTTCTCAAAGCGACGATGTATTTCAATCTTATTATCATTTTTCGAAGCTTTGATCTATATGTTGTCATCAATTACTAAAAAGGGAGAGACTGAAAGTGCAACTATCCCTGGGTAGTTTTGGTAATAATTAACAACATATAGCTCATTGAACTAATGTCATTTCAAGATAAATATTTCAGGAAAGTTCAATGATTGGCATGGCATGGATAAGGATTGTGGACCCCTCAAAGTGCTAAGGACAAAAGATTGGCTCAAGCTCTAAAGTCCAAGACTCTACATTTTCTATTTTCAGTGACCCAAGATCACATTGAGTCTATAGGAAAGCCAATACTATTAAAAGGGGATGAGGTGTTGCTTAATGGCTTGCTTGCTCAAAATGCTTAGTGATATGCTCCAAAGCCCTCAACCGCTGTCAGGACCCCGACTCGATGTCACATCGATCTAGCTTGTAACACCTCATATCACTTTGCGGCCTCACGCACGGTATCCCCACGGGTGTCGCCTTACCTTTGCCCGGGACCGTTTGCGCCTTTTGGCTCACGTATATGATAGTGTCGCTAGCATCCATATGATAAGGAGCCCGGGCTGACATGACTAGTCGTAAACCCAAAGTGGCACAGACTTACAGGGACAGGCATCCATGACCCAGCAACGAACGTGTCGGTCATCAGCAAGTGGGTCCGGGCTGTAGCACTGGGCTAGCAGGACCCCGATAAACCGGGCTGTAGCGGGCTAACAGGACTCCGGTACTCAATGCGTGACATTTCCCCGAAGGGACAGACACAGGAACGAAGAAGGACACATGCCGGCCAGCCTAAGTGTTCCAGAGCAGTAGCAAGCTACCATGGCTCAGTGGTAACACTAGGAGACATTTCCCGGTAAGAGAGGCTACTAAGGATAAACAACTAGATAGTCAGATCCCACACATACCAAGCATTTCAATCATACACACAATATGCTCGATATGTGCAAACACAACAAGGCATCACAACATGACTCTATGACACGAGTACTTTATTTAAGGCTCAGAGAGCCATACATAACATACACAAAGGTACGGGTCACACGACCCAGCATTCAAGTCATACAGTCATACAAACCAGCAGCGGAAGTAATTTGTCTGAGTACAGACAACTAGAAAAATAAAAGAGGCTTGGAAAGCCTAGCTATACTACGTGGTCCTTCACAAGCTCAGGATCACCACCTGGGCCTTAGCCTACTCATTGATGTCAACGTCTACGTAGAACCCATCAGAAGGGGTTGCAGCGTCTTTTGTAAAAATGTAAATTATAGCAACATGAGTACAAAGGTACTCAGCAAGTCTTACATCAGATCCTACATACATGCATATTATCAAGAAGGGTTGGTGGAGTTGTTGCAGCAAGCCAGCTTTGACTCTTGGCTAGGCTAACCTACGAGACTCCAACTTGAAATGGTTTTGCGTACACGAGTCCACTACTCACCAATTCAATACACTACCGAGGATCCACCTCCGTCTTCCTATGGAAGAACCATCCTCGGCACTCACACTTATCTTGAGGCTTTTAGTAGTTTCCATTTACTTGTCTATGAACTGTATAGGCAACCAAGTAGTCCTTTACCGCGGACGCGGCTATTCGAATAGATCATGATAACCCTGCAGGGGTGTACTTCTTCATACACGCTCTCACCACTTACCGTCGTTTACACGACATGTACTCGGCAACCTTCAAGCGGAAGCCCAACGTGGGTGTCGGCCACGACCTACCTAATCACCTAAGCCTCCAGTCCAGGTTTATCGCCTATCCAGGTTCCATCCGTAGGGAGTCCGGCCGAGGTTTCCCATACGGCCCCGAACGATGTGAACAGGGTTCCCGAGATACCTAACGGGTATTCGGTACACCCGGCCACGTACCTACCGCATCACAACCCACCCCTACGGTCAGCGCTGTCCACGGCCTCCAGTAGGCTACAAACACCAGAAACTACTTGCAACTCCTGGACGGAGAACTAGGGTGAATAAGAAGCCGAGAGGGTCCATTGGTTTCGGGCCCAATGCATGGTAGTAGCTGATTCTTAAATCACACATACAGATCTCGGTGCTTAAGGTCGGCTTCAATGAAACAACCCACCATGTACTCCTACATGGCCTCTCATCGATACCTTTACCAAATCGTGTTCACCACATCACTCTCATTACCGACATAATCATTTCACTCTAGCCCATCACCTAGATGAACCAGACCTGACACGACTCTAAGCATAGCAGGCATAGCAAGGTAGGAACAACACATTCATATGGCTCAATCAACTCCTACACATGCTAGTGGGTTTCATCTAGTTACTGTGGCAATGACAGGTCATGCAGAGGAAGTGGGTTCAACTACCGTAGCACACAGCAGTTTGAAACGCGTTGTCTTAATGCAGTAAAAGAGAGCAGGAGCGAGAACATGGGATTGTATCGATATGATCAAATGGTTGGTTGCTTGCCTGATGGTTCGATGCACTGATACGGTTCTTCGTTAGGGTAATCACGGTACTCCTCGGAGGCAGAACCTGCCGCAAAGAACACCGATACACAACCATCACCAAACAATGTGCAACAATATGATGCATGCATGAAACATAGCAATATGAGTGTGTTGGGCTAATGCAACTAAGACCAGAAGGGTTTGAACCAATTTGAATCAAAGATTCAAATTTCAAACTCAAACATGGCCCTTTAAAGTGTTTTTCCTTGTTCTGTATTAAACATCAGGTTAACTTGTTTAATCATGCATGAAAATAGTACAGATGGATAGATTGGATTTTTCTGATCATTTTTCATATATAATTTGTCTGATTTGGAGTTACAGAAAAAAAGTTATGAATTTTTAAAGTTTAAACTATATTCTGGAATTTTCCTATATTAGATTAATTCCAGAAAATCAATTATTGCGTCAGCCTGGCGTCAGTGTGACGTCAGCAGGTCAACGGGACACGTCCGGGTCAAACCTGACAGTGGGTCCCGCGTGTCAGTGTGATTAGATTAATTAAAGTTTAATTAAAACTAAACCTGTTTAATTAACAGGGCTGGGCCCCACCTGTCATTGACTCAGGGGAGTCAACCAGGGCCCACCCGTGGTCAAACCCGGGTCGGCTGCACCGGCGTTTAGCCGCCGGCGAGCCCGACGCGGCGGCGGAAGTGGTTTTGGCTGTTTCGGCCGCCAAATGGATCGCGGAGACCACCGGAGTGGAGTTGAGGACGAGCCGCAGCTCTTGGTGGAGTCCGTTGGGGTCGGGGTGGCCGGAGTTGGCGCCGGCGATGACTTTGGCGGCCACCGGGGTTCGGCCAAAGACGAACTTGACGCTAGAGGGGTCGGTGAGGCGCAGGGAGTAGCTAGCTAGGTGCTACGTGACACGGTGAGCATGATGGACACCGTGGAGTGGTCGGAGGGTGACCGGGAGCACGTCGGCGACGAGCTCCATGGCGGTGGGTGCTGTTGAGCTCCGGGAGGTCGCTACATAGCTCGGGAGCAAGAAAAGGAGGGGGGAAGATGGCTAAGCTCACAGTGAGTGCGACGAAGCCCTTGCTGCGGCCGGAGATGGACCGGAGCGACGACGGCGTTGAAGGGGATCTCCGGCGACGGTGGTTCGGGCGAGGTCATTGCGGTGGACTCGGGCGTTGCGAGCGCTCGGGGCTCGGCTTGCTCGATGGAGTGGACAGCGGCGGAGCTCCTGGACACGATGAGAGGACGCACGGGCGGCGGGGAGCACGGCTACGACGAAGGCACGGCGATGGTGGCGTCGGTCATGGCGGGGGAGCGCAAGGGGGAG
>NC_041391.1:407684813-407693556 GCF_002162155.2 Triticum dicoccoides | reverse complement strand
ATTTTAGTTTGGAGATATTTGAGCATTTAAATATTTTATATAATTTTAAATGCCCAAATTCAAATATTTATGATTTAATTCAAAAACCCTAAGATGGCCTAGGAAAATGTGCATCACTTTTGGCAGAGGTTCTGAACCAAGACAAAAATGATGGGCATTTTAGAAGGGCATTTCAGGTTCATTGAAAAAGTTTTTAGTAAACCCTAATTGGTTTCAGAGGGGACTGGGGGTTCTGTCATCCCCATTTCAGGTTTCTGATGAAAGAGTAAACATGATGCAACACTCTAATGCATGGCTAACTAGGGTGTGACAACTCACCCCCACTCAAAAGAATCTCGTCCCGAGATTTGGGTTCCTCCGGAAAGAAGGCGGGATACTCAAGTCGAAGACGGTCCTCCCTTTCCCAAGTTGCTTCATTCTCAGAATGGTGCGACCATTGTACTTTGAGAAACTTGATATTATGACGTCGAGTGGTACGCTCGGCCTGATCGAGGACACGAATGGGGTACTCTCGATATGTAAGATTATCTTGGAGATCAAGCGTTTCGTAGTCCACTCCACGGATAGGATCCGAGAAGCAACGCCTGAGTTGAGAAACGTGGAAGACATCGTGGACTCTAGAGAGGTGCGGAGGTAGTTCCAACTGGTAGGCAACTTCTCCTCGTTTAGCGAGAATGCGAAAAGGTCCAATGTAACGAGGAGTCAATTTGCCTTTGATACCGAAACGATGGGTTCCCTTCAGAGGGGTAACCCGAAGGTAAGCCTTCTCGTCAACCTCGAAAGTCATAGCCTTATGTTTTCGGTCATATTGACTCTTTTGACGAGATTGGGCTGTTTTCAACTTTTCACGAACGATGCGAACTTGCTCTTCTGCTTCCTGAATCATATCCGGGCCAAAGAATTGTCTTTCCCCGGTCTCTGACCAGTTAAGGGGTGTTCGACACCGTCGTCCATAGAGAACTTCAAAAGGGGCTTTACCCAAGCTAGATTGATAGCTGTTGTTGTAAGCGAATTCGGCAAATGGAAGGCACTTCTCCCAATCCATTCCGAATGAGATAACAGAGGCTCGAAGCATGTCTTCTAGGATCTGGTTGACACGTTCCACTTGACCACTCGATTGAGGGTGAAAAGCGGTGCTAAAGGAAAGGCGGGTTCCCATGGCGTTTTTGAAACTTTCCCAAAATCGAGAGGTGAAAAGACTTCCTCTATCCGAGTTAATTTCCAAGGGAACACCATGGAGAGACACTATTTGGGAGATGTATAAGTCTGCCAGCTGACTAGCGGTTATACTCTCGCGAACAGGTAAGAAATGGGCCACTTTGGAAAGACGATCAACAACGACGAAGATAGCATTATTCCCTCTTTTGGTCCTGGGAAAACCGGTAATGAAGTCCATACCAATTTTATCCCATTTCCATTCAGGAATAGCTAAGGGTTGAAGGGTGCCAGCAGGCCGTTGATACTCTGCTTTTACACGACGGCAGACGTCGCAGCTAGCAATATACTGAGCAATTTCTCTCTTCATCCTAGTCCACCAGAACCTCTGGCGTAGGTCCTGATACATCTTAGTACTACCGGGATGAATGGTGAGAGGAGATTCATGAGCCTCCTTAAGGATCGATCGCCTTAGGTTTCGCACTTTGGGAACCACTAGTCGATTCCCGAAGTATACGACCCCTTGATCATTAATGGAGAAACAATTCGCAACTCCTTTCTTGATGTTTCTCTTGATGCGGGAAATTCCCGGATCTACCTTCTGTGCTTTGACGATCTGGTCCGTAAGGGTAGGTTTCGCCACCAAGGTGGAAAGAAAACCTTGAGGAACAATGTGAAGGTTAAGCTTCCGAAATTCCTCATGGAGAAACGGTTGACTTTGTTGTAGCATTAGGTTGTTACAATAAGATTTACGACTTAGCGCATCAGCCATGACGTTGGCTTTCCCTGGGGTGTAAGTTATTCCTAAGTCGAAATCTGTGATCAACTCAACCCAACGTCTTTGCCTGAGATTCAAATCCGGTTGGGTGAAAATGTACTTCAGACTTTGGTGATCAGTGAATATTTCGCAACGGTTACCGAGGAGGTAATGTCGCCAGGTCTTAAGTGCATAGACTACGGCTGCAAGCTCTAGATCATGAGTAGGATAATTCTCCTCATGTGGGTGCAATTGCCGTGAAGCGTAAGCAATTACGTGTCGATCTTGCATGAGAATGCAACCTAGTCCTTGTCGCAAGGCGTCGCAGTAGATAACAAAGTCCTTGGAGAAGTCTGGCGGTACCAGTACGGGAGCAGAAGTCAGGCGTCTTTTCAGTTCCTGAAAGCTGTGCTCACATTGTGGAGTCCATTCGAACTTCTTATCTTTCTTGAGGAGTTCGGTTAGAGGTTTAGCAACTTTGGAGAAATTTTCGACAAAGCGACGGCAATAGCTCGCTAAGCCCAAAAAACTCCGAACTTGCTTGACCGATTCAGGTGGAGTCCAATTAAGGACGGCTTGAACTCGCTCAGGGTTAACAGCAATACCTTTACCAGATATTACATGACCCAGATAGGTCACTTCCGACAACCAGAATTCACATTTAGAAAATTTGGCATAAAGGCGATGCTCTCGAAGTTTCTTCAACACTAGCCTTAGATGTTCGGCATGTTCTTCCTCGTTCTTGGAGTAGATGAGTATATCATCGAGATAAACCACGACGAATTTATCCAAATACTCCATGAAGATTGAGTTCATTAACCGAGAAAAGGTGGCTGGAGCGTTGGTTAAACCGAAGGACATGATGGTGTACTCGTATTGGCCATAACGAGTAACAAAGGCCGTTTTAGGAATGTCCATGTTTCTGATTTTGATTTGATGGTAGCCCAACCTCAAATCCATCTTGGAGAAGACTCAGGATCCAGCGAGCTGATCATACAGGTCGTTGATCCTGGGGAGCGGATATTTGTTCTTGATTGTGACCAAATTGACAGGTCGATAATCTACAACCATCCGGTCCGTACCATCCTTCTTCTTGACGAATAGGATGGGGCAAGCCCACGGAGATGAACTAGGTCGGATGAAACCCTTTTTCAAGGACTCATCGAGTTGTTTCTTAAGCTCGGCTAGTTCTAGTGGTGCCATCTTATAGGGTCTTCTAGCAATCGAAACGGTTCCTGGAATGAGGTCTATTACAAACTCAACATCCCTGTCAGGTGGAACACCTGGCAATTCCTCTGGGAAGACATCCGGGAAGTCACGGACTACCGGAACGTCCTCAAGGTCTGGCAAAGGGCTGGCGTTAAGAGAATATAATTGTCGCTTGGCTAATCGGGTCAAGACATTGACTATCTTCCCCGAAGGATGAGTGAGTTGAACAGTCCTAGAGAAGCAATCAATTTTGGCATGATGAGCTGACATCCAGTCCATACCCAAAATGATATTAATATCCGAAAATTTGAGAGCTATCAAAGATGCAAGGAAAACAAGTCTGTCGACTTGGATTTCATTTCCATAACTTACCCTGGGGGTCTGCCATCTAGAACCAGGAGTAGAAATTTCCATAGTGGATGGCATGTCACAAAATGCGGTGTTATGCAAACGAGCATAGTTCTCGGATATAAATGAATGAGAGGCTCCGGTATCGAAAAGAACAAATGCTGGGTGGCAATTAACAAGGAGAGTACCGAGAACGACGTTGGGATCCTCTTGAGCTTCTTCGGCAGAGATACAGTTGACATGGCCACGTGTAGCGGTGGCCGGCTTGGCGTGGAACACTTTCCCTGTCGGCTTGCCACGGCCAACAGCTTTAGCAGATTGGTTGGGGTTGGTCTGGGGACACTCACGCATATAGTGGCCAGATTCCCCACACTTGAAACAAGTCACGGAACTGGTATGTGGAGGAGCATTGTTGGTTCGACCCCCATAGGGCTTGGCTGGTGCAGACTGTTGAACGGGGCGAGGCGCTTGGAAAGATGGCCTCGGTGTGAACCTGGGTGGCAGGGCGGTGTTGGGCACCCACACGCGGCGCTTCTGAGGACCAGCACCGGATGAGGAACCCATGTCACGGCCATGCTTGCGTGTTGCGTCATCATCAGTCTGACCAGTCTCAGCACTGATGGCCTTGTTAACAAGTTTCTGAAAAGATGTGCACTCATGCAGACGGAGGTCGCGGCGAAGCTCAGGACTAAGTCCCTTACGGAACCTTGCTTGCTTCTTGGCATCAGTAGAAACTTCCTCAGTTGCATATCGTGCGAGGTTACCGAACTCCCTGCTGTAAGCATCCACAGAGAGTCGGCCCTGAGTGAAACTGCAAAATTCCTCACGTTTACGGTCCATGAGACCCTCCGGAATGTGATGTTCACAGAAAGCCTCGCTGAATTCAGCCCAAGTAGTGACATGGCCCGCTAGGCGCATAGCTCCATAATTCTCCCACCATAGACTGGCGGGGCCTTCAAGATGATATGCAGCAAAGGTGACCTTGTCAGCCTCAGCTACTAGCGCGGAACGCAGCTTGTGAGAGATACTGCGAAGCTAGTCATCAGCGTCGAGAGGCTCGACGGAGTGGTGGAACGTGGGTGGATGTAACTTGATAAAATCACTGAGTGACACCACGTTAGTCCTCTGATGGTGTGCTGTGTTCTGTTCAATACGCTCCAACAAACGGTTGGTCTCCCGCTTGTTTCTTTCGGCTTCCATCATAACCTCGGCTAGGGAAGGAGGATGAGGCAGATTTGCATTCCTGACTTCACTGCCTTCGGCCTGCTCTTGAGGAGCAGGGTTAGTGCGCGTGTTGACCATCCTAGGTAAACAAGACAATGATTTAGTCAGAATGATAAAATTCCGACATAGGATACAGAATGTAAGGAATAACTCGGAATGCAAGATGATCATCCGTATGACATGGTAGATACAGAAACTGCTTCTTTATTCCATCGTCATACACACCATACAGGGTTTAGTACAAGACCAAACAAGGTACTATTACGGTGAAAAGAGGATTACATCTCATCGGAGGCATTCCCAGCTCCTATACATTATTTTTCCACACCTCCGGAAGGCGATACAGCTAGGTCATATCCCACGAGTCACGCAGGACGATAGACGACACAGCTAACACGAACTAGTGATACTACCACTAACTCAGACCGATCCGTAGTAGTCCTCGTAGAAGTCACCTCCATAGCCTGGAAGCTCAACATGATCATCCGGAAACAGACGATCTCGCGGAGCTTGTGGACCATAGGGGCTAGGATGAGGTCTTGGACCAACAGACGGTGGCCTGCGGGGACCGCGAGGTGGGGTGATGCCTCCTACATCATGCCAACCCATCACGTCTGGCAGAGCAGATCTCACAGGATAGAGATCGCGCATATCCGAATATCCAGCTTGCACCGCCGGTGCAAACCGAGTCAATGTGGCCTAATGGTCAGCACGGGTATTGAAGAGCTCTAACCTCAAGGCCCGATTTTCACGGTCCTTATCCTCGAGCATCTCAGCAGTGGTGCGAGTCCGTGAATCCTCCTGGGTGGGGTCAGCATAGATAGCCTGGAGATACCCTTGTGCTCCCGGAAGTGATCCTGGCATATATCGGAAATCAGAGTCCCGAAATAGGCCAGACCTGACTCGCATGATGGTCATCATAGAGTAGGCGGCGTCCTGCACATCCATCTCAATAGTAACCCCGAGTCCATAGGAGCAGTGAAGGGGCTCGGTGGACCCAGGATAAGATGGAAATATCCTGACAGTGCAGAGATACTGGCTTTGATTAAAGTCTCGGAATTGCTCTTCGACCGTGTACTCAGGATACCAACGGTATCCGGCCTCAGTCATTACCCTGACCAACATGGCAGTATGGCTGGGTACATCTAGGCATCGAGTCAGGCGAACCACTTGATTGAGGTCGCGAGTGGCCATCTGAAAACACAATCATAATGCAAAGGCATTAGAATTTCTAGCAAAATTTCGGCAGCATAATAGCTGTAAATGCTCAAGAAGGATTTTGAGACATTTGACAAAGGATTTCATACACACTCAACATCATCATATCAAAGTTCTGAGTCCATCCTAACAACATAACGTGGTAGTAGAACTGAACTAGGCTTGTATCCATCAACCCTATAAGGTACTACTGATTAGTAACACGTGATCCTGATAGAGAGGATAAATCCTAATTCCTTAACCCCCGGTGGAAGAATAGACTGACTCAGATCAGAATCTCAAAAGATAAAGGAGTAAAAAGAGCCTTACGTTCCACCCACAAACAATTCCCCTACATATAACTACAGAATTTCTAGACTCAACATCGACCAGTTTGGCTTGGAGAACCTACAGGCAGTCCGGCTCTGATGCCAACGCTGTCAGGACCCCGACTCGATGTCACATCGATCTAGCTTGTAACACCTCATATCACTTTGCGGCCTCACGCACGGTATCCCCACGGGTGTCGCATTACCTTTGCCCGGGACTGTTTGCGCCTTTTGGCTCACGTATATGATAGTGTCGCTAGCATCCATATGATAAGGAGCCCGGGCTGACATGACTAGTCGTAAACCCAAAGTGGCACAGACTTACAGGGACAGGCATCCATGACCCAGCAACGAACGTGTCGGTCATCAGCAAGTGGGTCCGGGCTGTAGCACTGGGCTAGCAGGACCCCGGTAAACCGGGCTGTAGCGGGCTAACAGGACTCCGGTACTCAATGCGTGACATTTCCCCGAAGGGACAGGCACAGGAACGAAGAAGGACACATGCTGGCCAGCCTAAGTGTTCCAGAGCAGTAGCAAGCTACCATGGCTCAGTGGTAACACTAGGAGACATTTCCCGGTAAGAGAGGCTACTAAGGATAAACAACTAGATAGTCAGATCCCACACATACCAAGCATTTCAATCATACACACAATATGCTCGATATGTGCAAACACAACAAGGCATCACAACATGACTCTATGACACAAGTACTTTATTTAAGGCTCAGAGAGCCATACATAACATACACAAAGGTACGGGTCACACGACCCAGCATTCAAGTCATACAGTCATACAAACCAGCAGCGGAAGTAATTTGTCTGAGTACAGACAACTAGAAAAATAAAAGAGGCTTGGAAAGCCTAGCTATACTACGTGGTCCTTCACAAGCTCAGGATCACCACCTGGGCCTTAGCCTACTCATTGATGTCAACGTCTACGTAGAACCCATCAGAAGGGGTTGCAGCGTCTTTTGTAAAAATGTAAATTATAGCAACATGAGTACAAAGGTACTCAGCAAGTCTTACATCAGATCCTACATACATGCATATTATCAAGAAGGGTTGGTGGAGTTGTTGCAGCAAGCCAGCTTTGACTCTTGGCTAGGCTAACCTACGAGACTCCAACTTGAAATGGTTTTGCGTACACGAGTCCACTACTCACCAATTCAATACACTACCGAGGATCCACCTCCGTCTTCCTACGGAAGAGCCATCCTCGGCACTCACACTTATCTTGAGGCTTTTAGTAGTTTCCATTTACTTGTCTATGAACTGTATAGGCAACCAAGTAGTCCTTTACCGCGGACGCGGCTATTCGAATAGATCATGATAACCCTGCAGGGGTGTACTTCTTCATACACGCTCTCACCACTTACCGTCGTTTACACGACATGTACTCAGCAACCTTCAAGCGGAAGCCCAACGTGGGTGTCGGCCACGACCTACCTAATCACCTAAGCCTCCAGTCCAGGTTTATCGCCTATCCAGGTTCCATCCGTAGGGAGTCCGGCCGAGGTTTCCCATACGGCCCCGAACGATGTGAACAGGGTTCCCGAGATACCTAACGGGTATTCGGTACACCCGGCCACGTACCTACCGCATCACAGCCCACCCCTACGGTCAGCGCTGTCCACGGCCTCCAGTAGGCTACAAACACCAGAAACTACTTGCAACTCCTGGACGGAGAACTAGGGTGAATAAGAAGCCGAGAGGGTCCATTGGTTTCGGGCCCAATGCATGGTAGTAGCTGATTCTTAAATCACACATACAGATCTCAGTGCTTAAGGTCGGCTTCAATGAAACAACCCACCATGTACTCCTACATGGCCTCTCATCGATACCTTTACCAAATCGTGTTCACCACATCACTCTCATTACCGACATAATCATTTCACTCTAGCCCATCACCTAGATGAACCAGACCTGACACGACTCTAAGCATAGCAGGCATAGCAAGGTAGGAACAACACATTCATATGGCTCAATCAACTCCTACACATGCTAGTGGGTTTCATCTAGTTACTGTGGCAATGACAGGTCATGCAGAGGAAGTGGGTTCAACTATCGTAGCACACAGCAGTTTGAAACGCGTTGTCTTAATGCAGTAAAAGAGAGCAGGAGCGAGAACATGGGATTGTATCGATATGATCAAATGGTTGGTTGCTTGCCTGATGGTTCGATGCACTGATACGGTTCTTTGTTAGGGTAATCACGGTACTCCTCGGAGGCAGAACCTGCCGCAAAGAACACCGATACACAACCATCACCAAACAATGTGCAACAATATGATGCATGCATGAAACATAGCAATATGAGTGTGTTGGGCTAATGCAACTAAGACCAGAAGGGTTTGAACCAATTTGAATCAAAGATTCAAATTTCAAACTCAAACATGGCCCTTTAAAGTGTTTTTCCTTGTTCTGTATTAAACATCAGGTTAACTTGTTTAATCATGCATGAAAATAGTACAGATGGATAGATTGGATTTTTCTGATCATTTTTCATATATAATTTGTCTGATTTG
>NC_041391.1:407681382-407684803 GCF_002162155.2 Triticum dicoccoides | reverse complement strand
GGTTCTTCGTTAGGGTAATCACGGTACTCCTCGGAGGCAGAACCTGCCGCAAAGAACACCGATACACAACCATCACCAAACAATGTGCAACAATATGATGCATGCATGAAACATAGCAATATGAGTGTGTTGGGCTAATGCAACTAAGACCAGAAGGGTTTGAACCAATTTGAATCAAAGATTCAAATTTCAAACTCAAACATGGCCCTTTAAAGTGTTTTTCCTTGTTCTGTATTAAACATCAGGTTAACTTGTTTAATCATGCATGAAAATAGTACAGATGGATAGATTGGATTTTTCTGATCATTTTTCATATATAATTTGTCTGATTTGGAGTTACAGAAAAAAAGTTATGAATTTTTAAAGTTTAAACTATATTCTGGAATTTTCCTATATTAGATTAATTCCAGAAAATCAATTATTGCGTCAGCCTGGCGTCAGTGTGACGTCAGCAGGTCAACGGGACACGTCCGGGTCAAACCTGACAGTGGGTCCCGCGTGTCAGTGTGATTAGATTAATTAAAGTTTAATTAAAACTAAACCTGTTTAATTAACAGGGCTGGGCCCCACCTGTCATTGACTCAGGGGAGTCAACCAGGGCCCACCCGTGGTCAAACCCGGGTCGGCTGCACCGGCGTTTAGCCGCCGGCGAGCCCGACGCGGCGGCGGAAGTGGTTTTGGCTGTTTCGGCCGCCAAATGGATCGCGGAGACCACAGGAGTGGAGCTGAGGACGAGCCGCAGCTCTTGGTGGAGTCCGTTGGGGTCGGGGTGGCCGGAGTTGGCGCCGGCGATGACTTTGGCGGCCACCGGGGTTCGGCCGAAGACGAACTTGACGCTAGAGGGGTCGGTGAGGCGCGGGGAGTAGCTAGCTAGGTGCTACGTGACACGGTGAGCATGATGGACACCGTGGAGTGGTCGGAGGGTGACCGGGAGCACGTCGGCGACGAGCTCCACGGCGGTGGGTGCGGTTGAGCTCCGGGAGGTCGCTACACAGCTCGGGAGCAAGAAAAGGAGGGGGGAAGATGGCTAAGCTCACAGTGAGTGCGACGAAGCCCTTGCTGCGGCCGGAGATGGACCGGAGCGACGACGGCGTTGAAGGGGATCTCCGGCGACGGTGGTTCGGGCGAGGTCGTTGCGGTGGACTCGGGTGTTGCGAGCGCTCGGGGCTCGGCTTGCTCGATGGAGTGGACAGCGGCGGAGCTCCTGGACACGATGAGAGGACGCACGGGCGGCGGGGAGCACGGCTACGACGAAGGCACGGCGATGGTGACGTCGGTCATGGCGGGGGAGCGCGAGGGGGAGGAGCTGGAGAGGAGAGGGGGTGTCTGGGGGGTTCGGGGGAGCAAGGGAGGCCGATCCACGACGTCACCGGGCGAGGGGAGCGGCGAGGCGGCGAGCAGGTGCGTGGCACGCGCTGTGGTCGCCGTCGGGCACCTGCCTGCCTGCCTGGCCGGCAAGCAGCTCGCTGGAGCGGCGCTGGGTTGGGCCGGCAGGTGGGCCGGGAGCAGGCGTCAGGTAAGTTTTTCCATTTTCTTTCTGTTTTCTGTTTTTTTAATACTTCTGCAACTTTGTTGAATCAAAAAAAAATACTTAGGCAACTCCTAAAATCACCAAACTACTCCTGGTCCATAGTTGGATTATTTCCAACATGAAACATTTTAGTTTGGAGATATTTGAGCATTTAAATATTTTATATAATTTTAAATGCCCAAATTCAAATATTTATGATTTAATTCAAAAACCCTAAGATGGCCTAGGAAAATGTGCATCACTTTTGGCAGAGGTTCTGAACCAAGACAAAAATGATGGGCATTTTAGAAGGGCATTTCAGGTTCATTGAAAAAGTTTTTAGTAAACCCTAATTGGTTTCAGAGGGGACTGGGGGTTCTATCATCCCCATTTCAGGTTTCTGATGAAAGAGTAAACATGATGCAACACTCTAATGCATGGCTAACTAGGGTGTGACAACCACTTTCTCATATCCACATATGTCCCAAACAAAAAGTCAAACTCGGCCCCACCGATTTGATCCATCCGGCGCCACCGAGTTCATTTCACATAGCCACTGCCAAAAACCCTAGTCACTTCGGTCTCACCGATAGAGATCTCGGTCTCACCGAGATGGGGTTGCAAACTCTCTGTTTCCCTTCGCAATGTTTCAGTCTAACCGAGATGAGCGATCGGTCCCACCGAGTCTGTAATGCAAACTCTCTGTTTCCTTTTCGTAACGCTTCGGTCCCACCGAGACGAGCAAATCGGTCCCACCGAGTTTGCCTGACCAACTCTCTAGTTAGCTTATTACCAAAGTCGGTCCCACCGAGTTTGTGTAATCGGTCAAACAGAGATTACGTTATGCCTAACCCTAATGATATCGGTCCCACCACGTTGACTTGTCGGTCCCACCGAAATTGCCTAGCGGTCACATTATGTACTGGATTGGTCCAACCGAGTTTTCTGATTCGGTCCCACCGAGTTTGGTATATTGTGTGTAACGGTTAGATTTTGTGTGGAGGCTATATATACCCCTCCACTCCCTCCTCATTCGTGAGGGAAGCCATCAGAATGTGCCTACACTTCCACTACTCATTTTCTAAGAGAGAGCCACCTACTCATGTGTTGCGACCAAGATATTCCAATCCCACCATTTGAATCTTGATCTCTAGCCTTCCCCAAGTTGCCTTCCACTCAAATCATCTCTCCACCAAATCCAATCCTATGAGAGTGAGTTGAGTGTTAGGGAGACTATCATTTGAAGCACAAGTGTTACATCCCAAATTTCCAATTTGGAATTTTACACATTAGATCATCTTTGCATATCATATTTTATTGCATTTTGGTTGATCCTAGAAATTCTAAGCAACTCAAGGACCCACGGAGAGAGTTGGGGATTTCATTATTTTCATATTTGAGTTTTCTCAAATTTTGATAAAAAGGATCGTTTGGTTTTAATTATTTTTCTCTTCGAATATTTCCAATATGAAAATAAAAGACATGGGATAAAATAACTTCTCCAAAATAAACAAAATATTGAAGGGAAAATATTAAAATCAAATAAGTATTTTATTAGGAGTTTTATTGCTATTTATTTGAATCAGAAAAAAATGCATTTTTCAAAATTGCATTAGAGGCCCAAATAAATGTTCACCTTCTCCGCTATATTTTTAGAGGACGGGGAAAATTTATTTCCAGATTTTTGGGGTCTGTTTAGTATTTCTTTTATTTGTTCTTCAGCGCGTCGGAATTATTTAAAAAAAGTCAACCGACCTACCGGGCCGTGTCCGACTAGGACTCCTGGCCCGGCCGGCCTTATAAGCTGGAGGCCTGAGCCGCCAGCCACCCCACCCGAAACCCTAGCCCCGCCCGATCCGCCGCCGCCACCGCCCGATTCGCGCCGCCGCCGCCGCAATTCACGCCGCCGCC
>NC_041391.1:407664538-407681062 GCF_002162155.2 Triticum dicoccoides | reverse complement strand
TGTCACGCCACGCCATACCGCCGCCGCTCTTCGCCGGAGCCGCCGCCCCGCCACTGGACCCAAACCCGCCGCCGGAGGTATAACCGCCGCCGTCGCCGGTTCTCGTAAGAAAACCGATCGAGTTTTTTTAGAAACGCTAGGTTTTTTTAGATCGGTTTTATTTTTTCCCCGGTTTAGTTAAATAGTGGACGTTCGTCCGGACATTCGTTTTAACAAACGATGTTCACCCGTTAGCCGCAGATAGCGAACGTTCGTTCGTTAGCCTGTTCGTTGGTTTTTCTTTTTCCAGGGTTTTTCCGCGATTATTTTCGATCGTGATTTCTGCCCTGATTTTCGTTTTAGTTTATCTTTTCGCTCGTTTATCGGAATCAGGTGATTCAAGCGCCTAGATCTTCGTCTCGAAGCTCTCTTTCTATTTAAACAACTTGAACAAGATTTTGGTACTGTAAAATTAGACTTTAGTCCAGATTAGTAAACGGATCTTGTTTCTTTTGCAGTTTGAGTTTCGTTGATCCATTTGATTTGATTCTTTTTGTATACCGGAGTTCTTCAGTTGAACTTTCTGGTTAGATCTCTTATTTGAGTTTTACCTGTGCTTCTAGTTGAGTGCTTATGTATGTATTGTTTGTTTGCGATAGAGTACCCGGAGTGCGAAGCGTGCTACTACGAGTCTCTAGGTTTCACGGATCATCAGCAAGGCAAGTAACACTTTGATCATACCTCTTTACTACCCAGTTTTATTGCATTAGATCAACCCTCAAACATTGCATGGTTAGGATCTAATTAACATGTGGGTTTTGGGAACTAGATGATGAGGTAGAACCTATTGCCCTGTTTACTATCAAACCTTTGGGAGTTACTTCTACGTTATGCCTATATTGCTATGCTATGCTTGTAGACGTGGTTTGGGCGAGTGTATCCATGACAGATGTGAGTATTGCTAATTAATGGTTAACTTAAGGTGGCTACTTAAATACACATCTGGGTGGATTGCTTGAGGCACCCTGGAGTACCCAGTGGTTGTCAGGGCACTTGGAGAATCCAGTGTTGTCCTAGGATATCCCGGAGTACCCGTGTGATCATCCTACGGTCCGCCACCCATGCTCAAAGGGATCATAAGATTATTCATGCTAGAAACTTACGTGTGCAACCACAAGCCAATATGGGCTCTGGCATAGTTGAGTAAGTTACGTGAAGCTCTTGAAGAGGTAGACTAGCACATGTAGTGGGTTGTAGTTGGTACTGTCTACCCAGAGTAGAGAGTTAATGCTTCAGAAAGACTGTGTCTCGAATCTCTGATCATGGATGTGTTTGAGTCTTGTGGGGAAAAGTGCGCAAACCTCTGCAGAGTGTACAAACTAATCATGATTAGCCGTGTCCCCGGTTATGGACATCTTGAGTATCTGGTTCTTGGATTATCATGTTGATCTCATCACTCTAAATTAACTCGATTGGGTTTAATGATGATGATTAATTGGGATTAAGTTGGAGGAACCTTCTCAATGTTTAACAACCACCATGATAGCTAAATAAAATTTATTCCTTTGTTGTAGGGAAAAATTGGTTTTATGCAAAATTGTAACCATAGAGCTTTCCACCAGCCATATATGCATGTAGTGATAGCAATTATTCTATTCATTGCTCTATGTGTTACATTGCCAGCATATTCCCTGTGCTGACCTGTTTCGGGCTGCAACATCTCATGTTGCAGACTTTTCAGACGACGAGTAAGGTGCCATATGTCGTTGTCTTTCACTCAGCTATGCTGTTGGAGTTGATGGACTCATTTTATCTTCCAAGCCTTCCGCTATTATTATTTTTAGATGGCCTTAAGCCATATTATTGTAGTAAGTTCTCTTTTGAGAAATTCGATGTAATAAGTGTGTGATTGAAACTCTGTTATAAAACCTCAAGTATTGTGCATGTCAGCATTACCGATCCAGGGATGACAATGATGCACAGAGACTAGACTGTTTGAGGTCTGGTCGCTACAAGATGGTATCAGAGCACACGCTGACTGTAGGACACGACCACTAAGCTAAAACCATAGGTCACTCTTCTCTTCTCATTTCTGACTTATCTCCTCTTTTCTACTCTATGGGATGGCAGATGCAAGGAGCAAGTTCCCACAACCGGATGAAGATACACCTTTTGGACGACACTTGAAGGAAGTTACTAGGTACCTGAACATCGGAATACCAAGCTTCACCGGGACCTACATCGCCACTTTACCAGAAAAGGAGCGTTGGATGATTCGAGTTCAAGTTCCAGGAAGGACGTTCATGCCAGTCACTAAGCCCATAGAGTTTTCCTTTGATGCACCAACCTGGAGTCTAGGAAAGAGCATGGCAGCCCACATCGCCATGGGATGCATTGGAGAAGTTTACCACAAGGATCTCAAGGATACTATCTACCAAATTTGTGGGCACCGAGATGAGAAATGGGGGATGATCAGCACCAGGACGGATAGGTCCATTGCAACTTTCATCCAGGAGTTAAACTAGCACATTCGACGCCAGGAGAACCAGATGTGCGCAGGCATGACAGATTTGAACAAGGCAATGACCAGGATCACGGAGCTGGAGGAAGAACTCAAGTCTACACGTGGTGGATATGAGGAGGAAATGATGATACTCGTGGAGAAGAATGACGATTTGACGAGGAAGCTAGGAGTATTCATGGGAGACCCCGCGCCAGGAGGAGAAAACGACGATTCCATGCATTCGGAGGACTACATCATCATCGACGACACCGACTCAGACCCTGATGATAGTGATGATGACTATGTTGATGAAGCTAGAGCAGATATCATGGAGTCTTCCACCGATTAAAACTTCTAGTCGACCACCATATCAGTAGTAGTATTCCCCCATGTATATAGTATAGTTCGAGCACTTTTGTAACGATAGTTAGACCGACTGTATGTCCTTGTTTGAATTGATTTAAGTGATATGATTGTTTTTGTCTCATGTGCATATGGGTAGTGTTTTCCCTCTAGATCTCATTCTATTCTGTTTTCTCATCTTTTCTAAACCCATCAGATGCCTCCGAGACGTGAAAATGGATTTGCTTTCCTGCCGGAGCTCACTCAGTTGATCCAGCGGTAGAATACCCTGATGCAGCTACTAGTCCAGAATCAGAACCAGGGGAACAACAACAACAACAACCCACCACCACCACCACCTGTTGATCACATAGCCCGTTCTCTAAGGCTGAATCCGCCGGTGTTCTCTAGTAGCACCGAGCTAATTGTTGCAGATGATTGGCTCCACAAGATTGGAAGGGAGCTGACCATTGCGGGATGCACAAATGCGGAGAGAGTGCGTTTTGTCGCACATCGGCTTGAAGGACCCGCAACACCTTGGTGGGAGAATTCCACAGCCACTTACCCCATCAACACTGTCACATGGGACTAGTTTCAGCAGGCTTTTCGCACTGCCCATGTTTCAGCAGGAGCTATGGCTATGAAGAAGCGTGAATTTCGCAACTTGCACCAAGGAGGATGCACAGTGGGCCAGTATGTGGATGATTTTAGTAAGTTAGCATGTTATGCCCTAGATGACGTTGCTACAGATGCCGCTAAGCAGGAGAAGTTTCTGGAAGGACTGAATGATGAGCTGAGCATGCAGTTGATGGTAGCAACCTTCAAAAACTACCAGGAGTTGGTAGATAGAGCTCTCATGATTGAAGGGAAGTAGCAGCAGATTGACAACCGCAAGAGGAAGTATGGACAAGGGAAGTACAACTCAGGAGCACGGCAGAGGCCCCGTTTTACCCCGAACTCGGGAGGACACATTCACCATAACCATGGAGGCCATAATTCCAATGGGGGGAGTTCGCATAACCATAGTGGCCCCAAGAATGGGAATGGGAATGAAGGAAGCAACGGCCAGAACCGTTCCAACCCAGCAACACCCGCCAAGAAGGATCTAAGTCACATTACTTGTTTCAAGTGCGGGAAGAATGGACATTACGCCACAGAGTGTTCTGAAGCAAAGAATGGAAATGGCAATTGAAGCTCTGGGAAGAAGACCAACCCTTTCAACAAGGGACAAGTGAACCACGTTAGTGTGGAGGAGGTTGAAGCAAACCCGATGAAGTAATAGGTAAGTTTTTGGTTAAGTCATTTACTGCAATCATTCTTTTTGATACTGGTGCATCGCATTCATACATATCAAGGTGATTTGTGGATAAGTATAACCTGCCAACCCAAGCCCTTAGGTCACCCATGTTAGTAACTTCGCCAGGAGCAGAGTATATGGCTAGCCTATGGTGTGACTGGTTACCATTAAGGATTGGTAACTATGTGTTCCCCTCAGACCTAATAGTATTGGAGTCACAAGGACTGGATGTAATATTAGGCATGGATTGGTTGTCAAAGTATGGAGGGAACATTGACTGCGCCAGTAAGTCGATTTTGCTCACCACCCCAGAAGGAAGAAGGATTAAGTATGTATCCCGGCATGTGCCGAAGAGGACTCAAGTAAATTCCTTATCCAGAGTTGTACAGGAGGAAGTACCAGTGGTGAAGGATTTCCATGATGTATTTCCGGAGGAGTTGCCAGGCATGCCACCGGATAGAGACATTGAGTTTTTGATTCAGCTTTTGCCAGGCATAGGGCCAATATCTAAGAGACCGTATCGGATGCCCACAAAGGATTTGGAAGAAATTAAGAAGCAGATTAGGGAGTTACTGGATAAAGGCTATATTCGCCCAAGTTCGTCACCTTGGGGATCACCAGTGCTTCTAGTGGAGAAGAAGGATGGATCGTTGAGGATGGTTGTTGATTATCGTGGATTGAATGAAGTGACGATCAAGAACAAATACCCACTGCCAATGATCAATGATTTGTTTGACCAGTTGCAAGGAGCAAAAGTATTTTCCAATATCGATATGCGATCAGGATACCACCAGCTGAAGATTCGAGAGCAGGATATACCCAAGACAACTTTTACCACAAGGCACGGGCTATATGAGTATACCGTTATGTCATTTCGTCTGACTAACGCGCCATCCTATTTCATGAACATGATGAACAACGTGTTTATGGAGTTTTTGGATAAGTTTGTCGTGGAGTTCATTGATGACATATTGGTCTACTTGAAGAATGAAGAGGAGCATAAGGAGCATTTGCGTTTGGTACTTGGGAAGCTCAGAGAACACCAGCTATATGCCAAGTTCAGCAAGTGTGAGTTTTGGTTGAAGGAAGTTGGATTCCTCGGACATGTTATATCCAGAGAAGGAATAGCAGTAGACCCCACCAAGGTTGTTACTGTGACGAATTGGGAAGCACCCACATCAGTTGGAGAGATCCGTAGTTTTCTTGGACTCGCAGGATACTACATAAGGTTCATTGAAAATTTCTCTAAAATTGCAAAAACCCATGATGGAGTTGTTGAAGAAGGACACCAAGTTCAAATGGACTCAGGAATGTGAAGCCAGTTTTCAGGAGTTGAAGAAACGTTTGGTTACAGCCCTAGTGTTTATTCTTCCAGATCAACGCAAGGATTATCAAGTGTATTGCGATGCTTCTCATCAAGGACTTGGAGTTGTGCCTATGCGGGAGGGAAGAGTTTTTTCATATGCCTCATGACAGCTTAAACCCCATGAGTTGAATTATGCTACACACGATTTGGAGTTAACAGCTGTAGTGCATGCATTGAAGACATGGAGACATTTTCTCATCGGAAACCATTGTGAGGTGTACACGGATCACAAGAATTTGAAGTATATCTTCATGAAGAAGGAGTTAAATCTCGGGCAGAGGAGATGGTTGGAGCCCATCAAGGATTATGATATGAAGTTGCACTATCATCCTGGAAAAGCTAACATAGTAGCCGATGCGTGGAGTTGCAAGAGTCATGTCAATACACTCATGGTCGGAGGATTACCCAAGAGTTAGCAGAGCATCTTCGCGGGCTATGTTTGGAAATAGTTCCGAGAGGCTATGTAGCAGCATTGGAAATTCAGTCTACCTTGATGGATAAGATCAGAGAAGCTCAAAAGACGGACAAAGAGATTGCCGAGATAAAGGAAAGGATGAGCAAAGGAAAGGCTAAAGGATTTCGTGAGGATGAGCACGATACCTTATGGTTTGAGGATCGCATATATGTGCCCAATGATCCCGAGATCAGGAAGTTGATTCTGCAGGAGGCCCACGATTCGCCGTATTCGATTCACCCAGGAAATACCAAGATGTATCTGGATTTGAAGGACAGTTTTTGGTGGACCAGAATGAAGAAGGATATTGCCGAGTATGTAGCAGTTTGTGATGTATGTCACAGAGTGAAGGCAGAGCATCAGAAGCCGGCAGGATTACTACAGCCATTGCCGATACCCGAATGGAAGTGGGACAAGCTAGGCATGGATTTTATCATGGGATTGCCCAGGACTCATGCAAGCTATGACTCGATATGGGTTGTAGTCGATCGTTTGATGAAGGTAGCTCATTTCATCCCAGTAAAGACCACTTACACCAGTGCTAAGTTGGCAAAGATATACAGGACAAGGATCGTATGTCTGCATGGAGTTCTGAGGACCATTTTATCAGATAGAGGAACCCAGTTTACCTCAAAGTTCTGAAATCAGTTACATGAGACTTTGGGTACCAGGCTAGAGTTTAGTATAGCCTTTCATCCACAGACAGATGGACAGACCGAGAGAGTTAATCAGATTCTGGAGGACATGTTGAGAGCTTGTGCGCTAGATTATGGATCTAGTTGGGACGATAATTTGCCGTATGCAGAGTTCTCTTACAATAACAGTTATCAAGCCAGTTTGAAGATGGCCCCTTTCGAAGCCTTGTACGGAAGGAGGTGCAGGACACCATTGCTATGGGACGAAGTTGGAGACCGTCAGTTATTTGGACCAGATTTGGTTAAGGAGTCTGAAGAGAAGGTTAAATCGATTCGCGATAGACTCAAGGTAGCCCAGTCCAGGCATAAGAGCTATGCGGATTCTAAACGCAAGGAGACAGTTTATGAAGTCAGAGACAGAGTGTATCTTCGTGTGTCCCCACTTCGAGGAGTTAAGCGTTTTGGAGTTAAGGGAAAGTTAGCACCACGTTTTGTGGGACCATACAAAGTTTTGGAGCGTATGGGAGAAGTTGCTTACAAGTTGGAATTGCCAGAAGGATTGTCAGGAGTTCACGATGTGTTCCACATTTCCTAATTGAAGAAGTGACACGCAGAGATGGCTGATATTCCTCTGAGAGATACAGTGCCACTGGAAGCGATTTAGTTGGATAGCGATTTGACCTATGAGGAGAAGCCAGTGAAGATTCTCGAATTTGCCAGCCAAGTCACACGCAGCAAGGTTATCAAGTTCTGCAAAGTTCAGTGGAGCCACCATACCGAGGATGAAACCACCTGGGAAGGAGAGGAAGACTTACGGAAGAACCACCCGCACCTATTTTCTAGCCAACCCGAATCTTGAGGGTGAGATTCATCTTAAGGTGGGTAGGTTTGTAACATCCCAAATTCCCAATTTGGAATGTTATACATTAGATCATCTTTGCATAACATATTTTATTGCGTTCTGGTTGATCCTAGAAATTCTAAGCAACTCAAGGACCCACAGAGAGAGTTGGGGATTTCGTTATTTTCATATTTGAGTTTTCTCAAATTTTGAAAAATAGGATCATTTGGTTTTAATTATTTTTCTCTTCGAATATTTCCAATATGAAAATAAAAGAGAGGGGATAAAATGACTTCTCCAAAATAAAGAAATATTGGAGGGAAAATATTAAAATCAAATAAGTATTTTATTCTGAGTTTTATTGCTATTTTATTTGAATTAGGAAAAATATGCATTTTTCAAAATTGCATTAGAGGCCCAAATAAATGTTCATCTTCTCCGCTATATTTTTAGAGGACAGGGAAAATTTATTTCAGGATTTTTGGAGTCCGTTTAGTATTTCTTTTATTTGTTTTTCTGCACGTCGAAGTTATTTAAAAAAAGTCAACACCTACCGGGCCGTGTCCGACTAGGACTCCTGGGCCGGCCGGCTTATAAGCTGGGAGGCCCGAGCCGCCAGACACCCCACCCGAAACCCTAGCCCCGCCCGATCCGTCACCGCCACCGTCGCGATTCGCGCCGCCGCCGCCCGCTGCGATCCGCGCCGCCGCCGCCCTGTCCCGCCGCCGCCGGACCCGACCTCGCCACCGGAGGTATAACCGCCGCCGCCGCCGGTTTTCGTAAGAAAACCGATCGATTTTTTTTAGAAACCCTAGGTTATTTTTTTAGATCGGTTTTATTTTTTTCCCCAGTTTAGTTAAATAGCGGATGCTTGTCCGTACGTTCGTTTTAACGAACGATGTTCACCCGTTAGCCGCAGACAACGAAAGTTCGTTCGTTAGCCTGTTCGTTAGTTTTTCTTTTTCCAGGTTTTTCCGTGATTATTTTCGATCGCGATTTCTGCCCTGATTTTTGTTTTAGTTTATCTTTTCGCTCATTTATCGGAATCTGGTGATTCAAGCGCCTAGATCTTTGTCTCAAAGCCATCTTTCTGTTTAAATAACTTGAACAAGATTTTGGTACTGTAAAACTTGACTTTAGTCCAAATTAGTAAACGGATCTTGTTTCTTTCGCAGTTTGAGTTTTGTTGCTCCGTTTGATTTGATTATTTTTGCAAACCGGAGTTCTTTAGTTGAACTTTCTAGTTAGATCTC
The DNA here is from genome assembly GCF_002162155.2 of Triticum dicoccoides. Taxonomy (NCBI): domain Eukaryota; kingdom Viridiplantae; phylum Streptophyta; class Magnoliopsida; order Poales; family Poaceae; genus Triticum; species Triticum dicoccoides. The sequence goes on along the minus strand of NC_041391.1, from coordinate 407,672,392 downwards.
TTATTTGAGTTTTACCCGTGCTTCTAGTTGAGTGCTTATGTATGTACTGTTTGTTTGCGATAGAGTTCCTGGAGTGTGAAGCGTGCTACTACGAGTCTCTAGGTTTCGCGGATCATCAGCAAGGCAAGTAACACTTTGATCATACCTCTTTACTACCCAGTTTTATTGCATTAGATCAACCCTCAAACATTGCATGGTTAGGATCTAATTAACATGTGGGTTTTGGGAACTAGATGGTGAGGTAGAACCTATTGCCCTGTTTACTATCAAACCTTTGGGAGTTACTTCTACGTTATGCTTATATTGCTATGCTATGCTCGTAGACGTGGTTTGGGTGAGTATATCCATGACAGATGTGAGTATTGTTAATTAATGGTTAACTTAAGGTGGCTACTTAAATACACATCTGGGTGGATTTCTTGAGGCACCCTGGAGTACCCAGTGGTTGTCAGGGCACCTGGAGAATCCAGTGTTGTCCTAGGATATCCCGGAGTACCCGTGTGATCATCCTACGGTCCGCCACCCAGGCTCAAATGGATCATAAGATTATTCATGCTAGAAACTTACGTGTGCAACCACAAGCCAATATGGGCTCTGGCATAGTTGAGTAAGTTGCGTGAAGCTCTTGAAGAGGTAGACTAGCAGATGTAGTGGTTGTAGTTGGTACTGTCTACCCAGAGTAGAGAGTTAATGCTTCAGAAAGACTGTGTCTCGAATCTCTGATCATGGATGTGTTTGAGTCTTGTGGGGAAAGTGCACAAACCTCTGCAGAGTGTACCAACTAATCATGATTTGCCGTGTCCCCGGTTATGGACATCTTGAGTATCTGGTTCTTGGATTATCATGTTGATCTCATCACTCTAAATTAACTTGATTGGGTTTAATGATGATGCTTAATTGGGATTAAGTTGGACGGACCTTCTCAATGTTTAACAACCACCATGATAGTTAAATAAAATTTATTCCTTTGTTGTAGGGGAAAATTGGTTTTATGCAAAATTGTAACCATAGAGCTTTCCACCAGCCATATATGCATGTAGTGATCGCAATTATTCTATTCATTACTCTATGTGTTACATTGCCAGCATATTCCCTGTGCTGACCCGTTTCGGGCTGCAACATCTCATCTTGCAGACTTTTCAGACGACGAGTAAGGTGCCATAGGTCGTTGTCTTTCACTCAGCTATGCCGTTGGAGTTGATGGACTCACTTTATCTTCCAAGCCTTCCGCTATTATCATTTTTAGATGGCCTTAAGCCATATTATTGTAATAAGTTCTCTTTTGAGAAATTCGATGTAATAAGTGTGTGATTGAAACTCTGTTATAAAACCTCAAGTATTGTGCATGTCAGCATTACCGATCCAGGGATGACAATGATGCATAGAGACTAGACTGTTTGAGGTCTGGTCGCTACAAGATGGTATCAGAGCGCACGCTGGCTGTAGGACACGACCACTAAGCTAAAACCATAGGTCACTCTTCTCTTCTCATTTCTGACTTCTCTCCTCTTTTCTACTCTATAGGATGGCGGATGCAAGGAGCAAGTTCACACAACCGGATGAAGATACACCTTTTGGACGACACTTGAAGGAAGTTACTAGGTACCTGAACATCAGAATACCAAGCTTCACCGGGACCTACATCGCCACTTTACCAGAAGAGAAGCGTTGGATGATTCGAGTTCAAGTTCCAGGAAGGACGTTCATGCCAGTCACTAAGCCCATAGATTTTTCCTTTGATGCACCAACCTGGAGTCTAGAAAAGAGCATGGCAGCCCACATCGCCATGGGACGTATTGGAGAAGTTTACCACAAGGATCTCAAGGATACTATCTACCAGATTTGTGGGCACCGAGATGAGCAATGGGGGATGATCAGCACCAGGAGGGATAGGTCCATTGCAACTTTCATCCAGGAGTTAAACTAGCACATTCGACGCTAGGAGAACCAGATGTGCGCAGGCATGACAGATTTGAAGAAGGCAATGACTGTTGGGGAACGTAGTAATTTCAAAAAAAAAATCCTACGCACACGCAAGATCATGGTGATGACATAGCAACGAGAGGGGAGAGTGTTGTCCACGTACACTCGTAGACCGTAAGCGGAAGCATTATCACAACGCGGTTGATGTAGTCGTACATCTTCACGACTCGACCGATCCAAGTACCGAACGTACGGCACCTCCGTGTTCAGCACACGTTCAGCACGATGATGTTCCCCGGGCTCCAATCCAGCAAAGCGTCGGGGATGAGTTCCGTCAGCACGACGGCGTGGTGACGATGATGATGTTCTACCGGCGCAGGGCTTCGCCTAAACTCCACGACGATATGACCGAGGTGGAATATGGTGGAGGGGGGCACCGCGCACGGCTAAGGAACGATCCATAGATCAACTTGTGTGTCTATGGGGTGCCCCCTGCCCCCGTATATAAAGGAGTGGAGGAGGGGAGGGCCGGCCCTCTCTATGGCGCGCCCTAGGGGAGTCCTACTCCCACCGGGAGTAGGATTCCCCCTTTCCTAGTCCAACTAGGAATCCTTCCAAGTATTAGGAGTAGGAGACAAGGAAGGGGCAGGGAGAAGGGAAGGAAGGAGGGGGCGCAGCCCCTCCCCCTAGTCCAATTCGGACTAGGCCTTGGGGGGGGGGGGCGCGGCCTGCCCTAGGCAGCCCCTCTCTCTTTCCCGTATGGCCCAATAAGGCCCAATACTTCTCCCCCGTATTCCCGTAACTCCCCAGTACTCCGAAAAATACCCGAACCACTCGGAACCTTTCCGAACTCCGAATATAGTTGTCCAATATATCGATCTTTACGTCTCGACCATTTCGAGACTCCTCGTCATGTCCCCGATCTCATCCGGGACTCCGAACTCCTTTGGTACATCAAAACTTATAAACTCATAATAAAACTGTCATCGTAACGTTAAGCGTGCGGACCCTACGGGTTCGAGAACTATGTAAACATGACCTAGAACTATTTCCGGTCAATAACCAATAGTGGAACCTGGATGTTCATATTGGCTCCTACATATTCTACGAAGATCTTTATCGGTCAAACCGCATAACAACATACGTTGTTCCCTTTGTCATAGGTATGTTACTTGCCCGAGATTCGATCGTCGGTATCCAATACCTAGTTCAATCTCGTTACCGGCAAGTCTCTTTACTCGTTCCGTAATACATCATCCCATAACTAACTAATTAGTTGCAATGCTTGCAAGGCTTAAGTGATGTGTATTACCGAGAGGGCCCAGAGATACCTCTCCGACAATCGGAGTGACAAAACCTAATCTCGAAATATGCCAACCCAACATGTACCTTCGGAGACACCTGTAGAGCACCTTTATGATCACCCAGTTACGTTGTGACGTTTGGTAGCACACAAAGTGTTCCTCTGGTAAACGGGAGTTGCATAATCTCATAGTCACAAGAACATGTATAAGTCATGAAGAAAGCAGTAGCAACATACTAAACGATCGTGTGCTAAGCTAACGGAATGGGTCAAGTCAATCACATCATTCTCCTAATGATGTGATCCCGTTAATCAAATGACAACTCTTTTGTCCATGGCTAGGAAACTTAACCATCTTTGATTCACGAGCTAGTCAAGTAGAGGCATACTAGTGACATTATGTTTGTCTATGTATTCACACATGTATTATGTTTCCGGTTAATACAATTCTAGCATGAATAATAAACATTTATCACGAAATAAGGAAATAAATAATAACTTTATTATTGCCTCTAGGGCATATTTCCTTCAATGACCAGGATCACGGAGCTGGAGGAAGAACTCAAGTCTACACGCGATGGATATGAGGAGGAAATGACGATACTCGTGGAGAAGAATGACGATTTGACGAGGAAGCTAGGAGTATTCATGGGAGACCCCGCGCCAGGAGGAGAAAACGATGATTCCATGCGTTCGGAGGACTACATCATCATCGACGACACCGACTCAGACCCTGATGATAGTGATGATGACTATGTTGATGAAGCTAGAGCAGATATCATGGAGTCTTCCACCGATTAAAACTTCTAGTCGACCACCATATCAGTAGTAGTATTCCCCCATGTATATAGTATAGTTCGAGCACTTTTGTAACGATAGTTAGACCGATTGTGTGTCCTTGTTTGAATTGATTGAAGTGATATGATTGTTTTTGTCTCATGTGCATATGGGTAGTGTTTTCCCTCTAGATCTCATTCTATTCTATTTTCTCATCTTTTCTAAACCCATCAGATGCCTCTGAGACGTGAAAATGGATTTGCTTTCCTGCCGGAGCTCACTCAGTTGATCCAACGGTAGAATACCCTGATGCAGCTACTAGTCCAGAATCAGAACCAGGGGAACAACAACAACAACAACCCACCACCACCACCACCAGAACAAGCGTCATGGTATACACGAACAAAATCAGAGACAAATAACAAAAAGATGACAAATGACAAAAAAGAAGGTAAGAGGAAAGCACCATCACTTACATTGTAGAAGAGAAGGCAACCCCTGGTAGGCTTGTGTTTCAGCAGCGCCTGGTGTAATTCGTCAGTGAAGAATTTGGACCAATTGAGATTTTTAATACCATTGATGTCACGCTACAAGTTGAAAACAAAGAAACCGAAGTTCACCGAATGGAACACAAAAACTATGAAAGTTACCACACTGACATACAGTAAAGTTATCAGGCACACAAGAAAGAAAATGACAGAATTACATAACCACTTACCAGCACAGCATACCATCTAGGGCTGACTTTGTTGGAGGTGGCCGGGGCAATGACTGTATTCCCAGCAAGCAAAAGCCACATACGCTTGAAAGTATCATCAGCATTTATAGAACCCTTTATGAGATCAACAAGATCAGTCATTTTAGGGGCATATCCAAGTTCGCCGAACAACTCAAGCTCTAACTCAATATCAGCTTCAGTAGGGAGGTTGTAAGGGACATCCTCCCCTCCACACTGCACGCCCATAACGCGATGCACATATTCCTCATTAACCGGAAGCCTTCCCCGCCCTGGTACGACCACCTCATGAGAATCTGGATTGTACAGATCAGCAAGCCATACATTGAGATTGTTGAAGAGATGGTCACACTAGATATTCTGAAGGCTTGTGAAGTCCATCTCATCAATAGCAACCTTCCTGTCATCATTCATGTCTTTGCATGCTAAAAGAAGCGAGCTGGGTGAGGCTTTGTTCCGCGGAGGAGGGCGTTTTGCCTTTTTCGAAGGAACCTCATCAATTCCATCACCATCTCCTTTGCGCTTCCTCGGCATTGTGTCCATGTCATGTAGGAACGAAAAGAAAGAGAATGAAACCAATTAGATGACTTATGAAAAAATTATATCACAATTAGTAGCAACATTTATAAACTGGTGTTTGACAAAGCAATAATACAGCTGATAAACATATCATTGTGGTTCATGGTGACACAAAAAAGATTATCATGACCATGAGAAATAAATCGAGCAAAATGCACTTGGTTTACAGAAAAAATAATCTGGTTAAAAAACAAAGGCGGTGCCACACCTGCTAAACTATAGCAAAACAAATGACACAGGTATATTAAAGCATATGCAACTGATAACTGAGGCACAATTATATTGGTAAGTGAGAAAGGCGGCATCAATTTGATGATGTACAGCCAATTTACCCCTGATAAAATGAGCATTGACACATGGTCATTAATAATCACAAAAATGATGCCGGTAAGAACACAAAAAACTACCAGACCATTGAATAAGAAATGAGCATTGTGCTGCATGTAGTTAGACTAGAAAAATACTGGTAAGTACGGTAACATGATAATGGTAACTGCTTACACATCATCATTGGGGATATTCAAAAAGAAAAGCACAAAGCATAAAATCACGGGGCTGCAGTCCAAAAACACAACCTAATGTGAATGTAGCTGTTTGAAAAACAATTTGTAATGAGAGCACGATTGCACCACTGAAAATTACCGACCAACTGGACATTTAGGCACAGAAACAACACCAGTCATAAAAATAGCAGTGTTTCATTATCTAGTAATTTGAGTGTCGTGTGATTGGTAAGTGTAATACCATCATCATGATAATTTAAACATAACAAACAACACCGATAATAGCAGTGTTTCAGCATCTGGTAATTTGAGTGCAATGTCATTGGCAAGTTCAATATCATCATCATGATAATTAAACAGAACAAACAACACCGGTAATTCAAGCATTGTAAACATGGTAATTAGAGCGTCACAAGCCTAATCGATAGACAGAACACATCAAACAAATCTGACATAACAACATTTTGGGAATGAACTTAGGGTTACTGTTCAAATCCACAACCACTAATGCACATCCTAAAATCCATAAACACCAAACACTATTGCATGTCCTAAAAATCCACATCCACAACACCAACAGAAGAAAAAAAAGGGTGGGAAAATCCATAGTAGAACCGACCACGCTTATCCACCACGAAAACCTATCGACACCCACCAGCCGGCCAATTTCGCACAAAATTGAACCAAATTTCACAGCCATGTTCAACTGAAACTAGAAGGCAACCTAATCTAACCTAATGGGAACAACAACCGGCCGGATTCGGAGGGTCCGAGCACCAATAATCAACGGCGGAACATGCCGGCGGAGCAACAAGAAGACAGAGGGGGTGGGGAATGCGATTCAGAATCTAGAAGCCAGCCTAAACTAACCTAATCCAACCTAATGGGAACAACAACCGGCCGGATTCGGAGGCTCCGAACACCAAAAATCAGCGGCAGAACGGCGGAAACATACCGGCGGAGAAAAACAGGAAGACAAAGGGGGGGGGTGGGGAAATGCGTTCCTCACCGCGGATTCAGACGCCGTCCGTCGCGAACCATACCACGCCACCACTAGCAACCGTCACAGACGAGGGAGAGGGGAGCGAGAGGGGATTCGAATACACACCGCAACGCGAGTGGGGGGGAGAAGTAATGCGGGCGAAGGGAAAGAGGGGGGAGTGGAGATCGTGGGCATTGGGCGAGAGGGGAGGTTTCGGCAGGGCCCGCTTGTCATTGACAGCAAAACACTGTAACGGTTATTGCCACGCGCGCTTCGCGCAGAACAGACAACGCGCGACGTTGGATTCGAATCGGACGGCAACGCGATCGTGCGGATCTGTTGCAAACAGTCAGTCGGCGGGATTTTAGCTTTGTCGTTTTCTAAAACCAAAGGAAGTAATAAAAGCGTCCTCCGCAATCACGTTTCTTTATTAAGAAAGTACTCCCTTCGTCTCCTAATATAAAAACGTATATTATGAGACGGAAGTAGTAGATGCAAATATGAGTACCAACGCAAGGTTCTTCACTCGTTGGAAAGTCTTTGACCTCGCGGTAAGCGAGCTCTCCCAAACCTCACAAACTTGCGAAATGTCAAAATAGGCTTATTGACCACAAATCTCAGAGGGGTTCGCAAACAATTACGATCAAAACAAACATGAGTAATCAGATGCTGAAAACATCGCCATCAAATTTCCGATTCAAACCTACCAAACGTGCTGTCACAGTTGCACAAAAGCAAACGCTCCTGGGAAGGGAGAAGAATCCACCATACTGGGCCCTTGCGATACGTGCACCAGAGGAATGTGCACCATACAATGTGAGAGGGAGGTCAGCCAATCAGGCAGTCATTTATGCCAGCTCGGCTGCGCCGCGAGCCGACCGGGGCCAGGTAGGTGCTTGCGTGCGTGGGGAAAAAAAGAGCGCCGTGTGGGATGCCAACGGACGGCACCGTCATGTGACGTAGCGCACCCACGAGGCGTGCCTCCCCGCAGGCAGAATACTCCATCAGCCTGATACCATATACACGCGCCCTCCCTCCTTGTCGTCTAACA